>NC_058143.1:16622214-16929976 GCF_011075055.1 Mangifera indica
TAAAGTTATCAAATCCAGAACTATGCATTCTCTCTCAGAAGCAAATAGGGGTGAACTTACCTTGAGTTGTTCATTTTCTTCAGTAAGTTTATTCATCATTTCATTATCAATAACAGGGACTTCCTGAACAATTGGAAGTTGTTCAGTTACTTTCGTTGCAGCCTCTTGCTCCTTCATAAGCAGCACCTTCGTTTCATGGAATTGTTGTTGCATCTGTATAATTGATTCTGCATCCAAAGCCTGCTTCAGCCGCTCTTCAAGAAGTTGATTTGTTTCTTCAAATTTCTTCTCTGTTTCATCAATTTTTTTTTCCAGTGATCTTACCAGAGCCTATAACGTGTCACCAGCAGACAGAGTACAAATAAGCCCAGATTAAAAAAAAATGAAGAAGAATAACACAAAATTTATCAAATCCAGAAGTATGCATTCTCAGTCAGAAGCAAATAGTGGTGAACTTACCTTGAGTTGTTCATTTTCTTCAGTAAGTTTATTCATCATTTCATTATCAATAACAGGGACTTCTTGAACAATTGGAACTTGTTCAGCTGCTTTCTTTGCAACCTCTTGCTCCTTGATAAGCAGTGACTTCGTTTCCTGGAATTGTTGTTGCATCTGTATAATTGATTCTGCATCCAAAGCCTGCTTCAGCCGCTCTTCAAGAAGTTGATTTGTTTCTTCAAATTTCTTCTCTGTTTCATCATTTTTTTTTTCCAGTGATCTTACCAGAGCCTATAATGTGTCACCAGCAGACAGAGTACAAATAAGCCCAGATTTTAAAAAAAAGAAGAAGAATAACACAAAATTTATCAAATCCAGAAGTATGAATTCTCAGTCAGAAGCAAATAGTGGTGAACTTACCTTGAGTTGTTCATTTTCTTCAGTAAGTTTATTCATCATTTCATTATCAATAACAGGGACTTCTTGAACAATTGGAACTTTTTCAGCTGCTTTCTTTGCAACCTCTTCCTTCTTGATAAGCAGTGACTTCGTTTCCTGGAATTGTTGTTGCATCTGTATAATTGATTCTGCATCCAAAGCCTGCTTCAGCCGCTCTTCACAAAGTTTATTAGTTTCTTCAAATTTCTTCTCTGTTTCATCATTTTTTTTTTCCAGTGATCTTACCAGAGCCTATAATGTGTCACCAGCAGGCAGAATACAAATAAGCCCATATAAAAAATAATTAGAAGAATAACACTAAAGTTATCAAATCCAGAAGTATGCATTCTCAGTCAGAAGCAAATAGGGGTGAACTTACCTTGAGTTGTTCATTTTCTTCAGTAAGTTTATTCATCATTTCATTATCAATAACAGGGACTTCCTGAACAATTGAAACTTGTTCAGCTGCTTTCTTTGTAGCCTCTTGCTCCTTGATAAGCAGTGACTTCGTTTCCTGGAATTGTTGTTGCATCTGTATAATTGATTCTGCATCCAAAGCCTGCTTAAGCCGCTCTTCACAAAGTTGATTTGTTTCTTCAAATTTCTTCTCTGTTTCATCAATTTTTTTTTCCAGTGATCCTACCAGAGCCTATAATGTGTCATCAGCAAGCAGAGTACAAATAAGCCCAGAACAAAAAAAAAAAAAAGAATTAACATAAAAGTTATCAAATCCAGAATTATGCATTCTCAGTCAGAAGCAAATAGAGGTGAACTTACCTTGAGTTGTTCATTTTCTTCAGTAAGTTTATTCATCATTTCATTATCAATAACAGGGACTTCCTGAACAATTGGAACTTGTTCAGCTGCTTTCTTTGCAGCCTCTTGCTCCCTGATAAGCAGTGACTTTGTTTCGTGGAATTGTTGTTGCATCTGTTGTAAAGCGGCCTGCAAGTTTGCATTTTCCTGTGTTTTTTCTTCCTCAAGATCAGCCTGCATCAAGTTAATCAAATTTTAAGCAAGCAATATGGCATACTATAAGCATTATCTGTTATTCTAAATTAGAGGGCTGCTCTATAAAATAGTTATCATATGTATACTCCATCTTCTTCTTGTTAAGTTATTTACCTTCTTGAACATTTTCCATTAGGAGACCACAGAAAAGACTGAAAGAATCACTTTAACGGTGGTATGCAACTTATTGGCAGTAAAAAAGTGAAGCTTAAACATAATGTAAAATGAATCCCTTCTTAACTAGTTAAAAATCATTCCATCATAAAATGTATGTATCAAGAACCCAGGAACAGACTGTTATCATAACCGCAATTATATTAAAATTTTGTGATGCACATTCATTTATCCATCAAAACTTGTAAGAAAAAAATAATTCTACCCTCATTTGTTTCTCTAGCTGCAGACGCCATGTAAGTTCTTCAACTTCCTTTTCCAATTTACTTTTAGCAGCTTGGAGAGCAGCAGTTTCCTTGGCAGCCTACAGGCATAAAGGGACCAGAAAATATTCATGCACATTACTACTTCAAGAAAGATGAGCACAAGGAACAAGAATAACCAATTTGGACAGCTCAGGAAGTAATTTCATAATTGGTAACAAGAAAAAGAGACATAAAATTTTTACAGCAATAGATGATGATTCTAAAGCTACATTCTGTATAAAATGAAAGGGAGAAAAAGTGAAATTAATGGTCTAAAAACTTGACACTTTACTTTCATCCTAAAGCAGGTATATCTCAGATCCAGTCAACAAAGCATTTCTCCCTTACAAATCTTCAGTTATTCCAAAATAAAAATCATCAACAACTAAAGATGGAAACTTAACAAAATTTCAGAAAAGTTGAGTGATATTGTAAGTACAGGTACACTAGTAAAATTCATTATTTAATATATTTCTGCTATTATATATTACACTAGATCGTAAAATTTCCATTTCTCACCTAGACTACCTTCGTCTGTTTTTCCAAAACAGTCTTGCACCAGTTCCTTTCAGTTTAGTAAATGTTGAGGAGAACTAACAGGAACTTCAAAACTTCTTAGTACCCCCATTTAGTTTTGTCTTCTAAAGGACCAACACAAAAAAATTCTAGTTTTTCTTACAGAACTAAAAGTTGTCTGTGTGGCCACCTAATGATGTAAGCCTTTTGGTCTGGATCTCCTAATTATCAAACAAAATATACATAACCATGCTAACAAACAAAATTGTAAGCTTTAAACTTAACCAAGAAATGTAGGACAATAATGAAACAATGAATGAGGATATCACCATTCTAAGCTTCCTTAATTCTCGGCGGGCAATTTTTGCTCTTTGGGCACATTGTACGGCAATTGCTGCTTTCTTCATCTTTAAATAATAATTGCGAGCTAAGTATCGTCGGCAATGACTCTGTTTGATCACAAGAAAACCCCAATTAGAGGGGACAAAAAACAATTTAAAAGGTTGTTAAATTCTCAAGTATTAGATGATGCTACAAATAGAATCAACATTCACCTAGTACATAATAAGCAACTAGCTTAAGACAACATATGTGTGTGTGTACACACTTACATATATGTAGTAGTTCTCCAGTCAAGGCATCCTCATATAATTATATTAGGACCATGTTTGAATACCGTTGGATTCACTCATTAGATTGAATCAAATTATAGTCAAGACATCCCAATATAAATTTGATCAAGGCCATACATATTCACCGTTGAATTATTTGTTATTTAGGGAAATGAGTTGTGAAGAAAATGAGTTGTGTTCACATCATCAAAAACCATCACATAGCTACTTAGCAACATATTCTAAATTTGTATGTATTTATGAATGTACATGTATGGGATAAGAAGCCCAGCCTTCTAATTCATTATTCTTTTATGCTTTTAATTATCTTCTATAACTGTGATTAGTAGTACCTCTCACAATCCTACTTGAACCACATTTCAATTTAAAATTTTTCGATCTAAGGACATTAGTTGAGAAACGATAAACTAAGAAATCATAGTTCTGGTTGGGAAGGCAAACACAATGAATTTTTATATGCTATGCAACCACACAACTTGGTTTCACTTAGGATCTGATCATAGCCTAGACACAAAAAAATGAATTCAATACAATTACTCACAAACTAAATATTGTTATGCTAATAAGTTTTCATACATTACTCACAAACCAAAAAGAAAAAAGAAGAGATGAGAACTGAAAAATATATGGCATGGAGACAAGAGGACACAGAATGGTACTTCTGTCTTACCTGGATAATAATTGTTGCTTTTGTCTGCTTTCTAAACCAAAGCTCATCACGAGCAGCCATCCTGCGCATGCCTGATTGAATAGAAATGGCTGAAGAGCACAATGTATGGTAAGCTTTCCCAGCAAGATACCTGCGCAAATATTTCTGGATTTTCACACAAGCAGCTTCTCTTCTCATTCTCTCAAACTGATGGAGTGCATTTTGTCCTACAATCATCTCAGATGATAAACAACAGTAAATTATGCATATAACTCAACTGAAAGCAATAAATTGTGAAGCAATTAGTTTGTGTACTACAAAACAATAAATTCACTGGGATGCACAAGTGCAATCATTACCTCTACAATAGGTTTGGATTTGTATCGCAGACAACCGCAATGAGATGAACCGCTTATGACACAAATAAGATCGAACTTTCCTCTGGATGATGCTTGCTGATCTTCCTAGTACCTCTTTTCGCCGAGCATCTAGTTCTGCCATCTGACCTGCTCTCAGAAACAACTTTGTTCTTCCAATCTGCAATATAGTTTGATCAATGAGAGTGCTTGCGTAAAAATTGGATACCGGATAGCAAATACGTTAAACACTGAATATATTTGGTGTAAGCAACAATATCGTAATGCAACTAAAACCTGAATACAATATCGTGATGCAACCAAAACCTAAAATCAACAAAATAATGGAGTGACACATTTCTACCAGAAGTGCACATGCAACTTACCCAGAAGGAAACATTTTTAAAAAATGGTTTTACACCTACTAGCCCACAGCTGTTAATGACAGCAAGAACAAGAGTGGAAAAAGAACTGAAATTTTTTTTTAAAAAAAAGTGATAAAAGTCAGAAATGTACCTGGTAACCTTTGAGGTCCACCTTCTCAAGAAGCCTCTTGCAAGCAACGACCTCATCATGGCTGTCAATAAACAAGAAGCAGACAGACAATATCAATGAAACAGCCAGGGCACAACTTTTCAATATCCAACAAATGCCAAACAACAAAGAAAATTAAACTTTAATAATGTTGGTCAAATTTCAAGAACCTGACATCCAAGACATTTGGTGCCAAGATGCGAAAACGAGTTAAAAACTCACGAAATGGCTTTCTTGTGGGATATCCAGCACAACTAATCCTAATTGCCTCCATAACACCCTGGAAAAATGAAATTCTCTGAGTCTGAAAATGTTGCACAGGACAGTAAATAGCAACACTGACACCATTACTGCCAAAAAGGAAAAACTTACCCCACAACGTAGTTGCTGTAAAACATTAGAATTCTCAAAGATTCCTGGCTTGAGAACATTGTTCGGCTTAACACACCGTATGTAATGTGGTTCAGTGGCATTCAGTGTTTCAAGCAATGTTTGCAATTGTTGCTGTGTTTAAATATTTGATAAGAACGACCACCAAAAACTTCAAAGAAAATGCTAGCAAATGATGCACATTTAGGCAAACCTTAAAGCGAGAACCTATGGATGAGAACTTTGATGATTTGGTGGATTCCTCAGGTGAAGGTGGGAATAACGCTGACACAAAGGGGCATCCAGAAGCACTCAGAAGGGCTTGATGCTCAGCAACAACATAATCTTTGTTCTTGTCCAGAAATAACTCAGTCTGGTATGTGACCTGAAATCATATTTCCCACTAAAAATAAGTGACCTGAAATGACTGCTTTCTTTTTATAAATATTAGACTAAATTTGGCATAGTACTCCACAGCTGAAACAATATAGATGCGTACATCACCAGCATAGTGAGCAATGGTGAAATCGGTACGTGCCAACTTTGGCTTGCTAAAACGCTTATTGTCTTTGAAAGTCTGGTATAGTTTCTGCGCAAAAGTCTCATATGTTGATCGAGGAAACATACTACAAATAATTACATTAAGCCATTTCAGAAGACTATTCTATGGAGGAAAGAAAATAAATGAAGCAATGGGGAACAGTTGCAACCACATTTTGTTTCAATACATACCAAGCTTCATCCAGAAGAGCAATGATGCCACCGGGTTTCTGAAATTAAAAGGAACAGATGAGAAATATGAAACACGAATCACAAACGTCTCTTTATATTCACCATTTGGAGCACTTCTTTACAGCAAAAGAGGAAAACTAATTTAATAAAAAGGCATTGAAGAAATCCAAAATAAGCTATAAAGGTGAAGTAGGATTGCTGAAAAAACACTTGACATGGCAAAATTATGAAAGTATATATTAGAATGAAGAACATAAATTCATCTGTAATGACTATGTCAACAAACAGTTGTGTACAATCTAATTCTATCTAATATGCATTTTCATTTTACCAGAACAAACTAGTAAACATTTAGACAACATAATATCAATTCTTCTACCAGTATATTGTTGCACCTAGAATTTTCCTTTACCAATAAAATATAGGAGATAAGTTAATAAATATTAGATCATTAATGTCCCAGAAACAAACAGTTGTGCACCAGATCCCTCTCTGCTAAGGTGAAACATGTACATCCCTCTCTGCTAAGGTGAAACATGTACATCCCTCTCTGCTATGGTGAAACATTTACCTAGATTCAATATCTATGAGTCTACTTCATTAGGTTCATGGTTTATATAGTTCCAATTGATACTCAGAGGTCTGTGTACTTGTGCTCTTACATAAAGGTGTTCGTGATGTAATGAAGAGTTTTTACGTCCCAGAAAAAATGCTGATATAACAATCAAAACAGCCTAAAGGACATCAGTTAGCTGAAAATATCAGTAAATTCTGGCATTCTAATGTAAGGTGCTATCCAACATAAAACATTAAGCATCAGGAATTTGAAACACCTTATCAATAAGATCAAGAACATCCTGATTATCAATGAACTCTATATAGCTCCAGTTAATTTTTTCCCTCGTATATTCTTCTTGCTCCATTTTGAAAACATGCTGTAAACAGAGTATTAAGGTTAAAGTAGAATTAGTTTATAACTTACAATAAATACTAAAAACAATAAAAGAGTGTAGCTAAAATCTTATGGTTAACCTGGTTAAAGTGTTGCTGCAGCTTTTCATTTGTCAAATTGATACAAAACTGCTCAAAGCTGCACACGAGTAGTAACATCAAAAAATGAATGTGATCATCAAAATATGCCAAATATAAATGCTCAAAAAGCAATTCAAATAAAAAAGAAAGATGTCCGTGATCATAAATTGACATATAAATTAGTTAAGAATTCAAATATCCACAACAATGGCCATTATTGAAGCAAAAGCAACAAGCTACCAGAAAAAGCAAAGATCTACCACCCAAATATTTTCCCAATTAGAACATGATTCTAAGAGTTGAACACTAGAATGCATCGTTATGACCTGTGACAGGATAAAAAATATGATGAATCCTCATATCAATCTACATGTGGTGACACTGCCACTAATATTTCCATTTACTGAGTTTAGCATTATGATTTCTAAAAACAAGAATTTTATGCAATTTACCATGAGAAATTGACTTTTTAAATGATAAAAGAAAAATTGTACTTGTTAAACACCTGTTTGTCTTGCAGCAAAAACAACAAGCTAGTAGAATAAGTAAGCGAAGAGCTACGACTCAAACATTTGCCCAAGTAGAACATGATTCTAAGAGTTGGACACTAGAATGCATCATTAGGACCGTTGACAGGTTGAAAAATATGATGAATCCTCATGCCCATCAACATGTGGCAACACTGCCACTAGTATTTTCATTTCCTAAATTAAGCATTATGATCTCAAAAAAACATAAGGATTTTATGCAGTCCTCCATAAGAAAATGACTTCTTAAATGATGAAAGCAAAAGCGTACCAGTTAAGCACCTGTTTGTCTTGAAACTCTCAAATCCATAAATATCCAAAACTCCGATTAGAATTTTTGAATTCGGATCTTGACCAATAGAATTATTTATTTTGTTCACAAGCCTGGTTCAACAAGTCTCTAAAACATCAAAAACACTGGAAACTGGATATATCAAAGAAAGGTTGACATAAATAGTTCTTCCATAAAATGAATTTAAAAAATACACTTAAACCTACCAATCAAATAATCTCGAATAAACAACTTTAGCTAAAGCATCTCTATTGACAGCTGCAGAGTTTGGATCAAGACACTTTGTTATGCTTTCACCCCTGGTCACAATGACACGTTTGCATAAGGAGTCTTCAAGAGACTTCTCATCACACCTGAACACATAGCAGATGAAGGATTTTTCTTCCATGATTTTATAACTAAACCAGTTATGTGAATATTAATAAAAGTTCTTGGTATAACAAGCTACATGAGAAGTTCAGCCACTGTTTTGAGATGAAACCAAGATTTATCATCCTTAGGTTTTGAAGAATCTGGTTCCTCTCCCTTAGCAAATTCAATGTTGCCCAAATGGAGTATTGCTGCAACAACCCGAAATATTGCATCCTAAGAAAGGAAACTCTTTAGTTGAATTTTATATAAGAATAATTCATAGCAAAAAAATTCTAGACAAATTACCTGGTCATCAGAACTGATCCCAACAACATCCATAGCTCTCCTGGTTGTGACATATTCCTTTGAATCATCCACTCCATCCAGTTCATAGCAATTTGATTGATTTAGATAATGAAAGGTCTTAGGGTTTTCCAGTTTGTACTTCTTAATGTCCTGATGGAGAACACAATAAAAACATGGTTGAAGGTATTACACTAACCAGTGAAATGAAATTGGACAATTACTGTGATATGAAATCCAAGTTTACAAGGATTATTTGTGGCTTATTATTACCATGTCAATCCCGGTAGAGTCCTTATTCACTTAAGCATATTAAATTGAATGGACTGGATGCACACAACAACGAAGGACTTAATTCTATGGTACCAACACCACAAACACAGGATGTTGGAATGATAACTCACGACCTAGATACAAGGACACAGCTATGCATGGCATGTCTTTGCATTCTAGATAATTCAATAAGCAGTAAAATGATTGTCATTTGGTTACATACTAGAAAAAGTAAAACAACTAATAGACTTCTTAGAACATGAAAGTTTCATGACACAATATGTGTAGCATCCTTAAAGGAGTAATATTACATATCCCAAGTAGCATAAAAAATTCTTATTCCAAGTGATGTATCCTATGAGGCATTATCATGCCACTTATCTCATCAACTTGTCATTTATACGACAGTGCCATTGTAAAACTGGATCATTTGGTATGGGAATTATGAGATACTTCTTCATGCCTTTAGCATTGATCCCCTTGAAATAATGTATATATTTTGGAAAAAGAAAAAAAGTCTTTTAATTTGATTATAAAAGCATCAGCTTCTCCAAGTTTTGGCATGCTTTCAAAAAAAAAAAAAAAAACCCTCTTATAAGACACAAATCCATTTTCGGGTGTAAACTTTGGCTTCACAAAAGCAAAAATTACTTTAGGACTAAAATATTGTTGCTAGTAACAAATATTATAATTCTTTGTTAGAATAAAAAAACTCCCTCAACAAGGCTAAAGAAGTCACAAAATTACCAAAAAGATGGATAATCAAACTGAATATAGAAAACTCAATACCTTTGAATAAAGAAAAAAGATCCTTTAAAAATTACATCACAAGCAATACCCATATTTGCAGTAATTGTTCTAAAAGGGTTAGAAAAAGAGGAAGAATAAGATGATTTATCATCAAAACTTTGTAAATAGATAACAATTATATCACCAAGAAGCATTATAGCATATATTCAATTTATCACCACCCACTGTCATAAACAAGATGTACATTATGCTATGACAGTTCCAACCATATTAGAAAAAGAAGAATAAATAAGATAAAAGCCACATCAAGACTTGTATTTGAAGAAGAATTGGTGATTATATTTCTAAGAAGCATTACAACACCATATTCAATTTATCATCGCTCACCTGACAAATGTCAAAAGCAAGGCATACTTTACCTCTGTTGGTGCTGCACAAAGCATGTAAAAGCAATGATAATTTCGCTCAGGATCAGAGACTTGACAGACACGAGAACGTTCCAACAAATAAGTTCTAATGGCAGCTCCGGAAATCCTTCCAACTTGATCAAACTGAATCTCCACAAACTTACCAAAACGACTGCAATGACATTACAAACAATTCCAACAGAATTTTCCAAGGAGCAGACTGTAAAATCATAATTCTAGAATCATAAGTTTTCTCACCTAGAATTATTGTTTCTCACAGTCTTTGCATTGCCAAAAGCTTCCAGGACAGGATTGGACTACCACACCAGTAAAAAAAATAAAAGAAAAAGTGCAATTAATGCAATATACCATCTTAGTTACAAATCACCAAGTTGAAAAAGTGAAGATTAAATTTGCTACCTCCAGGACTTGCTGCTCCACAGACCGCTTCTCAGTTGTAGTTCTTCCTCCCATATAGGCAAGGTAACTCATAAGCATCTTTGTACTTTCTGTTTTACCGGCTCCACTTTCCCCACTAACCAAAATTGACTGGCTTATTCCCTCATTAATCATCTGTCTGAAATAACATATTTTTATAATGCCAGGCACATTACAAATCCTAAAGCACATAATGATTAAAACAGATTAAGGCTTAAGATATATTACCTGTAAGCAGAATCTGCAACAGCAAAAGGATGAGGGCTCAGCTCACCCAAATCTGCCCCTTTATATTGTTCCATAATATGATTATCATACAAATGAGGAAGTCTTCGAAAAGGATTCACAGCAATCAATATATTTCCTGTATAAGTCTGCAATCACCATTTGTTAGTTTAATGCATAAAAAGTTTTACTAGGGCAAAAAAGAAAACAAAAGTAAGAAACGAATGACAACAACATTAAACATATATACTAGCACAATGAGCACTGTCCAAACCCCAGAATCAAAAGAAAAAGAATATAACTGCATGAAATAATAACAATGACATGAAGCATCCGATATGACCGGCACAATTAAAATGTACTTTACCAAACAACAAGCACAGAAGGACAATGTTTGGATACAAACTAACTGTTTAATACTTACATAGATTTCATTAATATCATATCGACATCTTAAATTGTACAGAACCCCTGGTTCATGAAGATAAGCCAACTTTGTCATATCATCAACACCACTTGGAGGAAATTCAGCATCCTTTGGATGGACACTGGATGCTTTGGCAACAACCTAGTACAAAACAACCGCTAAGCTCTCATAACTAAATAAAAAATGAAGCAGGTACCAGATGTCATAAGATACGGTCAACATGAAGTGTACAATAACATTCAAGCAAAATAATAACTTTTAAGAGCATAGATACCTTTTTACTCATAAGAAACTACTAAACTATAGTTAAAAAAACAGTAGCTATAATCATGATAGGTACGTCAGTACACTTAATATCTACATCAGAAAAAAAGTTACTGTTAGATGAACCAAGACCCAAGATTCTAATGCAAACATGCTTCATCGATTAAGATAGTTGCACAACAGAAAATAAAGGGGGCAACGACAAGCAGCATTTGCTGTCGGATAGCGTCCCAAAAGAAAAGATGAAAGCCACTTTCATTGCACAATAATATTCTCAAATTTTGCTAAAATTTCCTATTGAATATTATATCATATCATTTAAACAAAAAAAATGTCATCCAAGGTTCGCATTTATGTTTTTAGCAACAATATAAACACTCAAATCCTACAAAACACTAGTATAAACATAAAACCAATTCAATTGACTTTACTGTAACCATGCGCAGTCCTCACTAAAAAACAATGCTAAAATGAAGTAATTTCATAACCAAGTGTAATGTAAAAGGATAACACCTGTTTACTCTAAAACCAAAGTAGCACGGAAACTTATAATGGAATGAGTTTCCATGTTTCGGAAACATTTCTGTTTTTGAAATTCTCCTAAACTTGTAGGAAATGTTTCGAGTCATTTCGAAATTTTTGAAAAATTTTGAAACACGTTTCTTTTAGAAGAAAAATTGTGAAATTGATTAAACGCATATCTTTTGTATTTTCAAACAAAAAATGTCTTTAAATCTCATATTGAATTCATCTCTTCTCTACTCTTCGATATGTTATTCATCTCTTTCTCGACATATCATATAAATTTGTGTGTATTGTTGTTTTTTTCTTAAATATCTACATATGTTTGCTCAATAACAATTTACAATAGGTTCTATGATTCTATTTTATAGTATTATTTCTCTCCATTTTTTTTTATTATTTATTTTTATATTATACAAGTTTATGTATTTTTTTAATAAAAAATTTAGTATTTATAAAAAAAACCTTTATATTTTTCATATTTATAAGTTCCCTCACGTTTTCGTTCCCTATATTCTTTAAAAAATGTGTTTTCACATTTTCACGTTTCCGTTTCCATGCTACAGAGTCTAAAACACATGTTAAAAGATCCATTAATTGACCTATTCTGAAAGCAAATCTCCCCCAACCAATACTTTAATATAAACTTACAAAGGCCACAAAACTCTTTTCTAAATGCATGACAATAAAAATCTTGTGTACATGGTCACTTGCATGTCCAACTTCCTTGATCTACAAAATACAAATGCACAATCTACTTGAATCTTCATAGAATTACTTTCAGCGACTGACTTAGCTATTGATGTTATAGAATTGCATGTAGTGGCTGACTTAGCAATACATGTTATTAGTCATATATGACATTGTAATATCTCAGCCAAGCTTCTTGACTGCTGATACTTTATTTTGTTCTAAATTAATAAGTCTCAATTAAGTGTTTGGGCCATATCAACTATTCTTCAAATCCAATCATACCTTGATGCAAGAAATTAAGAATTTAATTCCCACATACCCACTGTCCAATAATAAATTGTAAAATATGCATATCAATGTTTATATACAATGCTTACAGAAACAAACTTTCAAAGATGAGGAAAATTTCCATTCTTCTATTCCAGAAAAGATGCATAAACACTACTGAAATGCAGCACTTACTGTCTTCCCTGAAGTACACTTTATTTTGACCTCTTCATCGTCAACTTTTTCTACCTCCCCATCTATCCAAGTCACCTCTGGATCCTCAACCCAAACAAGAGACCCAACAGCAAAATTAACTCGATCAGCCTGAGTTGCAAAGTAATCATGAGCACATGAGCCTAAGAAAGTAGTCTAATCTTCATCTATATATAGGAATTAGAAACAAGTAGAAGCCAGGCAAAAAGACATTTCAATCTAGAAGCAACATATTTGGTGTCTGATATCAATAGAATACAATTTAATAACATAAAACATAAAATAAGAGTCTGCATCTTTGTTCGTTTACACATCATAAAACATGGATGTAATGTCATAGAGTTCAAGGGTGATCACTATCACACATTTAGTAAATGCTTTCTCTTTTTTAAAAAACAAAGATCAAGTGAGAAATTACAGAAAAGGATCTGGAATTGGCCTTTTACTCCTCTCAAATCAATATTATCATAAACCTTTCCAACATATTTGTACCTCCTTATAAAAAGGAAAACAGCTTCTTATTTATCAGCATTTTCACCACTGAAATTATTCAACATCAATTTAGTTGACATCATAGTTGGTTTTCTCCAGTGCTACCACCACCAATAAGTTAAAATGGCTTCAATTTTTCTAAGCTGATAGCATATTCCAAAGGCAGTCATCATGCAGGCAACAACAACCATGTCAGTCTTCCATTCCACTTAATCAAGCATTGTGTGCAAAACATTGCAAATGCATGACAAAGCTTCGGCCACACAATTACACTCTTTATAAGTATGAAAAAGCAAGAGAGTATATGATTCCCGAAGGATTCATTAGACAATGAAAAAGAGAGAGAGTCACATTCCAACAGATAAAATTCTATAAAAAAAAAATAAAACCACAAAAACGGTCCTAGTTATCCATTTCAACATAAAAAGTGAAGCACTCACTTCAAAGCAAAAGTACCAATAATTGATTACCTAACCAGTAAACATTGTTTATACCAAACCTAAACTCTCCATGTAATAGTTTACTAAACAATAGCAGCTCAAAGAAATCAACAACATGATCTCAGTCCTGGAAATTCTACGAAAATTTCTTCACATTTATGCCTACATTATATATAGCTATTCACCCAGATAATTTTGCAACGAACACAAAAACTGATAATAAAAATCATCCACGTTGATAAACAGCGAGCTTTCCTTTACAGACTTCCTTGAAAAACAAACAAGATTAAAAAAAAGTACCATTATTGACCAAAATCAGAAAAATTTAGATCCAACGGCTGCGCCGATAAACCCTGCATTATGTCACCAACAACCGACGTCAATGCGCATAAACCATACTTAAAATGGTCAAAGACAAGGAAGGCAACGAGAAATGAATAACCGTTTATCGTATCGGGGTCTCTATTTCATTGTATAGCTACAAAGAAATTTGCAACTGCAACGACGTCATTGAAGGCAGGATTATGTTTGATGAAGCACCTCTTGTTTTAAGGCGAAATGGGAGAATGTTGTTGCAGATGCTACACGAAGAATGGCGAAACTTAAACGGAGAATAAGAATTGAACAAACGGGGACGGATATCCTCTCCAACTAATTTCTCCCTAACGAAACAATGATGTGTGCTGTTCGGTATTTTTCCTGTAAAAGCAGCGAGAACGTGAAGGCCTATACACAAAACGAAGAAGCCATATTCAATAAAATCTTTAATTCCCGAATCGGCCTTGTTTTTCCGAATTCCATGCACTTGAAGATGGCGTCATCAAATCACCTTTTTTTTCACTGCTGAGTCACACTACATCCTATATGTTACGCGCCGTTTGGATAAGTTATATTTTGACGCCGTTAATATTATACCTATAATTCATATATATATAAATATATATATTATTATATTAATTATATATAATTTTATTGGTTTGCTATTATCTTTTAGAAAAGAATTTCTTAACTGAAAAAATTGGATGTAAGAAATACAAAATATGCTGACGAAGCTAGATAATAACATATATAAGTTTGGGATTTCACCCAACCTTAATAAATAAATCTTTTGGCCTTTATGTTTGACTAAGCATACGCGGACTATTTATTTAATGAGAATTAAATGATTTTGATAAATTCCTAGTGTCGATTGATTTAATCTTTGTGTAAAATCATGAACAGGGTAGAGCTCTTCATGGGAATAGTGTAAATAATATTCATAAATGGGCAGTGGCCATTTTCGGAGAAGAGATGAAGCTGTGGAGAAATGGAAGCAACTATATCTCACTATCAAAACTGAGCTTGATAATCTTATTCAACGAACACATGGTACTTAATTTCCTTCTCTCTTCTTTTTCCTTTTCTCCTTACTATTATATGGTCATATATATATGATATAGTTTTTTTTTTATGCTTGAATGAATGATATGAGATGTGTTTAATTGTTAGTGGGCTCATAAGTTATGATAAAGATTATGAATTCAGCATGATGAAACATGAATATGAAGCATGAACACCAAGCCCAATTATATTGAAAAGCAATAGCACCAATCTTGACCTGCAAAATTATAGGCCATTCTTGTGTCTCTTAGCACGTTCTTCTTCTACGTGTAATTACAACAAGTCCTTTTTCTGCCAAAGATTGAATTCATATATGAATTTGCTCATATATGCAATCAGTCATAACACAAGCGTTAATTATCTGCTTGGTATCGCCATCAGAAATTCAGTAGAGGCTATATCGAATTGGGCAATTTATGTTGATGGGTTGTGTTTATGTTGATGAGACTTCTTTCTACACATGCGGTTCATATAAGTTCGTTGAGTTGCATTCATCATCTTCCAACAATTTCCCATAGGAGACCCATATTCATTCTTGCCAAAGGGTTAATAAAATAAAAATATTATAAATCAATAGTGCATATAAATGTATCCTTCAGTTTGAAGGCATATGGAGTATACCATTATTCACAGGCTGCGTGAACTCCTTCAGTTTTAATACCTCCTACAAATAAACAAAAGCAATTTAATACATGTATCCCAGGACATAGATATGAAAAATTAAGACGAAGGGAAAGAAATAGAAGTAATCACCTATGGCAGAGTTTACAGCAACCTTTGCCAAGAAAAGTACCAGTATGTATTAATATGTATGGTATACATTTATGTTTGATTAAGCATAAATTGGGAATTAAATGGTTTTAATAAATACACAGTATCGATTAAATCAACCACGCATAATGAATAGGGTCGAGCATTTCACGGGAATGTCAAATGGTTCCATCAATAATTAACATAGCAAAAGGCATAGCCTGGATTATTACTCACTCACATTGTACACATAAATGGGCAGTGGCCCTTTACTAACGAGATGGAGCCTCTGAAACTGCAACGTTCAGAGGAACGATGCAATTATGGTATATTTTTTATTATTTGTCTCTATGGTGCAATTGTGGGAAAGATTGTTTTGAAACCATATGGTGGAAAAGGCTGGGGAGTGTTTGATTATTCATTTCAAGTGTTCTTGCAGTAAAAACACTTAGAAAAAAATAATCAAACACTCTCCGCCTTTTCCACTGGCACAGTTTCAAAACAATCTCCAAAATTACAGTGAATGGATTGATAATGAACAACTTCACCATAGAAACAAACAGTAAAAAAAAAAAAACTATTGCTCTGAACGTTGCTGCTGTTATTCTGGATGTGGTTTTCTTCTCTGCCCTCATCTTCTTCAAAACAAAGCAATTCATCCCATATGCGAGTCATCTACCGCAAACAGTTCGAAATCTTCCTGGGCAACTGCCCAAACAAAATCAATTACCAGTTTGGATCAAGATAACATTTGGAAACACTGCATAAACTCAAAAACCTTGAAAATCTTTATCCAACAGACGAAGAAATATGAAATTTCGCACATAGAATACCAAGAATCTTGATAATTCGATATCATAAAACTCAAGAACCTTTATCAAAGCATTGGAATGAATATTATGAACATGAAACTCTCCCAACCCGTCGCAAGAACTGGAAAAAGTAGGGGCCGGAGGTGGATTTGGGTCCGAAACAGACCGCCTTTAAGTTGATGGTATGGGCGGAAACTGTGACTTGGGCGACTGAGGTGTTTCAGCCGCCACATGTGTAGGAGGCGGGTCACCAAGATCAGAAACGCATGGCCAGAGAAAAGACTGGCTTGGGGATGTGCTGGGAGCAGCGGAGGAAATGGGGAGAGGATCTTTGCATCTCTATAGAATCATTAAACTTGAAAAAACATGAGAATCATGTCTTTAAAAATCATATCATATAGCTTAATCTAACGGAAAACAAAAAATATTTAACCTCTCTTCGATTTCTCAATCAACCTTTACAATTATATTTTTTTGGAAACAAAACAGAGAAATCAAAACTGATACATTCAAAGCATGAATGCTAGAGCAAATTGCTAGATCTCAGGAAAAAATCAAATGAAGCTAGACGATCAATGAATATGTGAAATCGAAACCGAATGCTAACAGTTTCAATAATGAAGAGAATGGTTTCACAATGATTCAACAATTATGTTAAATTTAGTAAACTGCCAAGACTCAAATTAGATCTGTTTCGAACTGACCATCGATCAAAACAATTCCACTCAAATCAGGCAAAGATCCAAACTTTCTTCAAAAAAACTCGGAAAAAAGATAAAGGGAAAAAACAAAGAACATCACTGGTGTAAATATACTTCTTCTTGGAGACCGTGTAACCGAAGCATCTACAAGCAGAGTCCTTCAAGGATATGCAAGAAGCTTTAGGACCCAGGATCTTGTTGATGTCGTTCACGTTGAAGAGCTCGTAGTCAAAGCCTTCAAGAACCTTGATGGTCTTGGACGGATCACCGTCTTGAATGATGATCAAGTGATGAGGCTGGGAGAACGGTTTCTACTGCTCCAAGAAGTCAAGGTTCCGAATGGTGGGGATGACGATGTCGATCTCGTCCTTCAGAAGAGGAATTGGAGACGCGGGTGTGGCCATGCCGGAGCTCGAAAAGGTTGCTCAACTGTTTGCATGAGCGTTACGATATGATTTTATAAGTGTGATTGTGAAGTTTAACGACTATGGAGAGACGTTTGAATTGGTTCTATTAGGGCTATTCATTTGGAAAATTAATTTTATTTTTTTAATATTATTAATTAAATAATAATTATATTTTTAATATTAAAATTTTTTATCAAATTTAATAATTATGGATATTTGATGTTGTTTTTGAAACTTAATGAATAAAAAATTGACAATCGAAATAAGTGTTTTAGCCAAAAATATATTAGAAAAATTAGCAAGCTGTGTGTACATATAGATACAATAATACTTTATGAATATAATAAAGAAATAAATGTTATGTTGACGTATAATTATATGTTTATATATATTTAATATAAATAAATCAAATTTGCATGTATCTTGATGATAATTATTATAGATGCAGAATTAGAGAACATTTCTAAAAGATCATGAACATATTCTTCTTTTGGAGGAATTGTGCCCAGAGTTGTCAATGGGCTGGCCGGGCTGTGCTGGCTCAAGCTCGGCCCATTAGACTAATGGGCCGGGCCTGAAGCCCAAATAGTAATGGATTTTTGAATCGGTTTGACCCATTAATATATAAAGGTTTAAGACTTGATCCATATAAAAATGGGTCGGATCGGGCTTTAAATAGGTCGATCCGACCCATTTAATCAATATTTAAAAAAATATTATTTAAAATTTTTAAATACAAATTATTTTTCAATTATTAAAACCGATGACAGTACCTCGAATATTTTATTTATAATCTTTCACTTATGATCGAGGAATTTCATAGTTATATGATGAAAAATATTATAAATTGTAACATAGTGTAAATAAATTAATTTACATATTGTATAAATTATAAAACATAAATAAATATATACTATGATAATATTTAAATGGATTAAATTCATTTGATACTTGATCTATTTGTAATATTTTGTAATGATAAAATTAAAATAAAAATAAAATTATAAACATAAAGAATTATTATTTGTAAATTCATATATTTTCTGAAAGAGAGTTGATGAGAGAAAATAAGATTGAAAATATAATAAAATAATTGAGATTGAGAGATTTGTAAATGAAAGTGAAAATGAAAAAAAATTGAATGGGTTTATATAAAAATAAATTAATTAATTAAAAAAAAAATTTTTTAAAATTAAGGAGGCCATGGCTCCTGCCACAAGGCAGAGGGAAGCAAGACTTTGCCTTGTAGCAGAAGCTTTCTGCTGCAAGACAAAAGTAAGCACACAAGGTAGAAGCAAAAAAAAAAATTATTTTTATTTTTAAACAGTATCAGATTGGACCGGGTCAACCCATGTGTTTAATATTAAAGTCTGAGGCCCGATCGAATAGGCCCATGGGTCTAGCTGAACATGTTACAGAATCAGACTGGGCCTTCTCGTGTCATGTTTTTTTTTCGTACTTCGTGTCAGGCCTTCATTCAATCCAACCCAATTGACGTGTATAATTATGTCTATTATCTCGGTTTGAAGTGATTTTCCTCTTTTTTATTATCCATAAAATTACGTATATAATTTTCATCCATAATTTTATATATAACCTACAACATCCTTATATTATTAGATTAGACATTAGTTTATTTTTAATTATTTAATTACATGATAATACATCATTGTTTATATATAAAATTGTATATAAAAATTATATATATCATTGCTCTTTTACTGTATATCATAGATAACTTAATTTACCATTTGTCTTGACATGTTGAAGTTATTCATAAATAAGTTTTTAAAGGAAAATTTTTGGGGTTCGAAATGAATGCATAACAAAATTGAAATCATATGTCACAAATTATACACTACAAAAAAACTAGTAATAATAAGAAGAAAATAACAAATTGATAAATATTCAATTATTATAAAAATAATTTTTATAATTTTAATAATTAATTATTTATACTCTCATTAAATAAATTTATGACTTTAACAAAAAAAATAGTTATTAAAAATCTATTTTTCGACATTAATAACAAGAAAACTTTAAACTTCCCTTGTAAAAAAATTATTAACAACAAAAATACTTTAAATGTAAAAAATTATAATGACTAGTAATAATAAAATTTTTCTCGTCATTAAAATCTTTTAACGATGAAATATAAATTTTACCGGCAATTTTTTCTATTAAAGTTATAAAATTACTTATTTTGAATGTGAGTATAAATAATTTATGACTAAAATAATTAAAAATAGTATTTATAATAACTGGATTCTTTATTTTCCTCTTATTATTTCTAGTATTTTCTTTCATTATTATCACTTTTTTTTTCCCTAATAGATTTACATCAGAAAAATCATATATAATTATAATTATTTCTTTAGTTCAATCTAACAAAAAATGCGAGCTTCCACACATCCATTATAATTAGGTAGAGCTACCAATCAAGAAAAGATTCTAGTTCTTGGGAAAAGTAAGTGGTGGTTTCTGTTGGTCAGCTGTTCCTTTCAAAACCGGTTTCTAGTCTGTTCTTTTGTAATATGATGAGGTAGTTACAACTGAAAAACAGAAAATAAAAAATGAAAGGAAGACCTGTTGGAGAAAATTCAATCGTCTAGTTGGTTCAAACATATTTGGTTCCTCCTATCCTTTTCTTAGGCTTCTACTGCTCCAAGAAGTTGAGGTTCCGAATGGTGGGGAGGATGATGTCGATCTCGTCCTTCAGAATCGGAACTGGAGACGCAGGTGTGGCCATGGCAGAGCTCGGAAAGGTTGTTCAACTGTTTGCTTGAGCATTTTGCAGAGATGTTTAATGATTGGTTCTATTAGAGTTATTTATTTGGAAAATTAATTTTATTTTTTTAATATTATTAATTAAATAATAAATATATCTTTAATATTAAAGATTTTTATTAAATTTAATAATTATGGATATTTGATATATTCTTCTTTTGGTGGAATTGTGCATGTTATCTCGGATTGAAGAGATTTTTCTCCTTTTTATCATCAATAAAATTATATGTATAATTTTTATTCATAATTTTATATATAAATTATAATATCTTTTTATAATTAGATGTTAATTTATTTTTAATTTTTAATTATATGATAATACATTATTGTCTATATATAAAATTATGTATAATAACACTACTCTTTTATTGTATATCATATTGTTTTCTTGACATGTTGAAGTTATTCATAAATAAACTTTTAAAGTAAAATTTTTGGGGTTGAAAATGAATAGATAACAAAATTGAAATCATATGTCACAAATTATACACTATAAAAAACTAGCATAACAAAAGAAAAATACCGAATTGATAAATATTCAATTATTATAAGAATTATTTTCATGATTTTAATGATTAATTATTTATATTTTTATTAAAACTAAATAAATTTATGATTTTAATAAAAAAAATAGTTGTTAAAAATCTATTTACTATAATTAATGACGAGAAAACTCTCATCATCAACTATCATTATAATTTTTCTTGTCAAAAATTATTAAAGATAAAAATATTTTAAATGGAATAAATTAGTGATAATAAATTTTTTTTTATCATTAAAATTTTTTAACGATAAAATATAAACTTTAATAACAATTTTTTTCTTATTAAAATCATAAAATTATTTATTTTGAATATGAGTATAAATAATCGATAATTAAATTCATTAAAAATAGTACTAAATAACAATCAAGTACTTTATATTTCTCTTTTTATTTCTAATTTTTTCTTTCATTATTGTCAAATTTTTTTCCGATAGACTTACATAAGAAAAATCATACATAATTATAATCATAATTATTTCTTTAGTTTAATCTAACAAAAAATGCGGGCTTCCACACATCCATTATAATTAGGTAGAGCTACCGATCAAGAAAGGATCCTAGTTCCTGGGAAAATAAGTGGTGGTTTTTGTTAGTTACTGTCCCTTTCAACACCGGTTTCTAGTTTGTTCTTTTGTAATATGATGAGGTACTTACAATTGAAAAACAGAAAATAAAAAATGAAAGGAGGAACCTGTTGGAGAAAGTTCAGTCGTCTAGTTGGTTCCTCCTGTCCTTTTCTTACGCTTCTTTTGCCGTCTACTTTCCTTTCATGCTGTGGTGGTTGTAAAGATTCATGCAAGTTGAACGTTTGCTTGTTAAGAATCCCTTTCCATTCCTTCTAAGTTTTGTTTTCATTTAAAAACTCAGCGAAAATGTATTTCCATGATGAGGAGTGTCAACTATAGTTACAGTCAATCGACATAAAATATATATAAAATATTTGTCATCAGCATCCAACGGTTGTTATAGAGTTAATTGAATCTTGATCTGAATTCCGAAATATTGCAAGTGGTTTAGAAATCACGTGATTGGGCCAGCGCGCCCATTACGCTTGATATTAGGCTGACATGGTTAATCTATCCCTTCTGCAAGTCAATAAAGGTGGCCTTCAGCTTCAATCAATTTGCCGGACTTCCCGAATATGAAAAATATTAAGGTCTATTTTTAATAATTAGGAAAAGACATATAGTTAGGTACTTAGAGCTATTCTGAGATTTGTTTAATTTGTTTTTACAGCCAGAAGTAGCTAAATTAAATCTCAAGTAATGTGCCCCCAACTGCATTTATAGTTATAATAACTGATTTCAGGTGTATCTAATTATATGCCTACTTCTTTATAATAAGACTAATGCCTTCTATTTTCAGTATCAAAATTGATATCTTTTTTTAAATATTATTAGGTTTTTCCATGGTTATGCTTTCTAAATACAAGCTTCAATAAATTATTAAATTAAATAGTGAATAATTAATTTCTTTTTCAAAAATTAAAAAAGAAATTTAATTTATTTGACAAAATCGTTGCCAAAAATTTTTACACCCACGGGTTACTTAGCCCATATCATCCCACACACGTGGACGAACCTGATTCGGCAGTTGATCAATCAAACCACCAATCATCCGCCAAAAACAAATCCTGGAACCCTCTAGATATGAATACACTCAACGTGGCAATTTCTGACAGACGATGGCACTATTTAACGTCCTACCTCATACGTGTCATCGGTCCTACCGTGGACGCCAAAGCAACCTCAGAAAATAAAAAGACAGAACCCACAACATGTCTGACGCCTAACAACCACGACACGTGACGACGTCGCTTTAACAAACGTGTCCCCCAGTTTACTTTTAAACTAAAAACCGCCAGAGCACGTTCGCTAGCTGGAACCTTCACGCGATTTATCCATATCACCGTCCATTGTCACGGGGATAGAGCAATCGTAGCCATCGCCTCCTCACGAGCCCACGAACTGCCACGTACACCCACTACACGCCTCGCGAATTTACCGGTTGATAAAATGATTATTTTAATCTTATCCGAATCTGTTATATATACCTGCCAGCCCCACCTTATATTTTCAAAATCTAACACGCAAACTCTTTCGATACGGAAGCAATTTTTTTTTTTTAAATTCAAGCAAAAGCTACGTAACTTTTTCACTTAAATCCAGTACGAAATGGCTTTTAACGTGACACACCATATCGGAGCATTAGCCAGCACTCCGATTTTTATGGAAGGAGGCGCCGTCTCCGGTGAGTCAACTAACGCGGTGAATGCGTCGGCGGTTTGGAAACCAGTTGCAACAAATTTATGTTGTAAAATTTCAAAACCAGAGATGATCGACTCTGTGTCTCCGCCAATAAGTCCGTGCCGGTCACCGGTACTGGGCAACATGCGAACAGATCTCTCAGTGGCGTGCCGCGCATACGCGACGGAATCGATTGCTACGACGGTGCCGGAGACGGAAAGGGACTATGCTGTGATGTACAAACAGGGAGGCGGTGCAAAGGATAAGGCCAAGGGAGTACCGGTGTTCGTGATGATGCCGTTGGACAGCGTGACGATGTCTAACGGCGTGAACAGACGGAAGGCGATGGACGCTAGTTTGAGGGCGTTAAAGAGCGCGGGAGTTGAAGGAGTTATGATGGACGTGTGGTGGGGCCTGGTGGAGAGGGAGCAGCCGGGGCAGTACAATTGGGGTGGCTACAATGAGTTGATGGAAATGGCTAAACGGCATGGACTTAAGGTTCAAGCTGTGATGTCGTTTCATCAATGTGGCGGTAACGTCGGTGACTCTGTCACGTGAGTATCACATGCTTTCTTTTGTGTTTATTATTGTTTTTTTAGTTGCATGTGGCATTGGAAAATCTCTTGAATCATAGGAAGTCGCGTAGAACGGTAGAAGCCCGGAGTTATTTCATTATTTATTAAATAAAGTGGTCAAAATGATTGGATTAGTGTACTATAGAGAAAATATTATAGGAAATTATTTATTGGAGGAGCCTTGAATCCTCTTAAAGGGGAGAATTGAGGATTATACAACTTATTGGCACATGGTGGGGTGCATGTTAACTATTCCATTAAATAGAGAAAATTGAAACTAATTCCTAGGATTCTAACGTCAGATATTGCTGTCGCGAGGTTAAGATTATTGGTATCCCTAATAAACCTGTATTGGATGAATCATTTCACCTTCCATAACAGAGATTCAGAGTCATTAACGTGGGAATTTTTCTAAGTTTCTTGAGATATTTCTGGTTAGGTTCATAGTAATAATATTATTAGAGATTGTTATAGTTATTTAAATATGGGATGAGAGTTCTTTGAGGCTTTCAAATGCTTGACATTGTTGGAACAAAAGAACACTATTTGTAATTCTTATATTGCTTCTTGTTATAGGAAGTAATGGCACTTTTCTCATTCATATTTCTTTTTTATTTTGCAGTATCCCGTTACCCAACTGGGTTAGGGAAGAAATGGACAAAGATCCAGACCTGGCATACACTGACCAGTGGGGAAGAAGGAATTATGAATATGTTTCACTTGGCTGTGATACGATGCCAGCCCTCAAGGGTCGAACCCCTGTTCAGTGTTATGCTGATTTCATGCGTGCCTTCCGAGACAACTTCAATCGATATCTTGGTGACACCATTGTGGTAATTAGTCGTGCCCCTAGCAATTTCTCATATGTTAACTTTGGGTGCTAAATTATCTGGAATTATGCATTTCTGCCATTATCTGTGACATATATAAATGATGTCAACTAAATTGTCAATGAATTTGTTTTATACAGGAAATCCAAGTGGGAATGGGTCCGGCAGGTGAGCTTCGTTATCCTTCATATCCAGAGTTGAATGGAACATGGAAATTCCCTGGGATCGGAGCCTTCCAATGTTATGACAAGGTACTTACAATTCCTTATATGCTTTGGTTAAGTTATTTAAAGCTTTCCAATTCTCATATGGGTGTTGATTACTTGATGCAGTATATGCTCAGTAGCTTAAAAGCAGCGGCTGAATCTGCAGGTAAGCCAGAATGGGGTGGTACAGGCCCAACTGATGCTGGACACTACAACAACTGGCCAGAAGATACAACTTTTTTCCAAAAAGAAGGTGGTGGTTGGAACAGCGAGTACGGTGAATTTTTCCTCCGCTGGTACTCACAGATGCTCATTGAACATGGCGAGAGAATTCTCTTGTCTGCCAAGTCAATCTTTGATGATACGGGTGTAAAGATTTCGGTGAAGGTTGCAGGAATCCACTGGCACTATGGAACCAGGTCACATGCCCCTGAACTTACAGCAGGATATTACAACACACGCTACCGCGATGGTTACCTCCCTATTGCCCAAATGCTGGGACGCCATGGTGCCATATTCAACTTCACTTGCATCGAAATGCGTGATCATGAGCAACCGCAGGACGCGCTGTGTGCACCAGAGAAGCTTGTGAGGCAAGTGGCTCTGGCAACTCAGGCAGCGCAGGTTCCACTTGCCGGGGAAAATGCATTGCCAAGATATGACGGATATGCTCACCAACAGATCTTGCAAGCATCATCCTTGAATATGGATGGGAACTCAGAAGCAGATAGACAGATGTGTGCTTTCACTTACTTAAGGATGAACCCTGACTTGTTCCAACCGGATAACTGGAGGCAGTTTGTAGGATTTGTGAAGAAAATGAATGAAGGGAAGAATGTTGTGAAGTGCCTGGAACAGGTGGAACGGGAAGCTGAGCATTTTGTGCATGTGAGCCAGCCTTTCGTCCAGGAGGCTGCCGTAGCTCTAATGCATTAACAAGTTAGTTATAGCTCATCTTATTATGTAATCGTATATGTTTTTTCATAAGGTCAGATCACATCTGGTGTCTAGGCCGCCTCTGCTTTGCTATAGCTTGTTTTTGTTATGCTGTGGCTATATGATTGTGCAAATGTCCGTGTAGTGAAAAATTGTTAAATTTATACCCATTAAGATGTAAAATCTTTTGTTCAGTAATTTGAATGATAAAGAATTCCAAGTGTAGTATCAAAGGTGGAAATCTTCTTTTACAAATATTTTAATATTAAAATTTCGATTTATCTTATTGAGATTGTCTATTAAAAGTTAGAGGGTTAACTCATCGAATTTGGGATTTCACGATTTAGTTTCATTTGTTTAAACAAACCGGTTCAATTTTAAAAGTATGGTTTGCCTCAATGTTTTTTCATTTAAAAGAAAAAAACAAAAATGTTATTATAATTATTAAGATATTGAATTATATGTTATACGTGCAAAGAATTTTAATAACAAAATAGAATAAACACAATTCAAAAAATATAAGAAATAGATAAAAAAAAAATAATATTCGTAAACTAACAATAAATTTATCTGAAAAATCAAAGTCAACATAAAATGAAAATAGCTGTAAATATTTTAAATAATTACGACTTAAGAGCATAATTAGTAGGGATTCACATAAATTAAACAAGCCAAACTTTAGAAACATCATGCAAGTATAATCATCAATTCAAATGTTAGTAACAATGTAATCAACCAATTCAATCATATATATTATTGTCTAAATCTCTAACCTTCCAACCAAATCTCAAACCGGACTCTCAATGGTAGACCAAAACCTAAGCTTAGACATGAAAATCAAATCTTAACTTTAAATTGTTTTGATAATACTACAGAGATTGTGTGTTCATATTTATGTCATTTTATCGCTATGAATTTGATCGTAAACTTGAATCTCTTGAAGAATTTCAAAGAATTTAAAAATGAAATATATAATTAATTAACAAAATTATTTGACCACTTAGATTAAACTAGAGAGACGACAAATTAACTATAAAATTTAAATAAATACTTAAATATGATGAGAATTAATCTATCCATTATTGACCTATAGTAAAGTTGTGTGTTGTCTAGGTCTATATACAATACACTATGTATTATATGAATTGGGTTGAAATTCAATAACTTATTTGAATATGGTAGTAACAATAATATAAAATAATTAACTTTAAGTCAGCTGAATCATAAATCAAATAGCTATTTCCTCAACCCGAGCAACTTTTATAGCTTGCATTGGTAATTCTTTTAACTATTATTCTCTAAAATCACAAACTTTTCTTCCAAAAATTTGTTGAACTCAATGATTTGAAAATTAGACTAAACAAGCCATTTCAACCAATTAAATCAGAATTTGGTTTCAAGTTTGGTTCCGTTAATATAAAAAATTAGTACTGGTTTTGTCATTAACTCAGTTTTTGACCGGTTCATTCTATCAAAAACTAAATTTTATTTTTGAATTTTTTTTAAATTTTAATTATTTTTAAATAATTTGATATTTTTTATTAGAATAGATAAATTTTAAAGGTTTGTAAGAAAAAATAAGTTCAAAAATAAAATAAAAAGAAAAAAAGTATTTCATATTATTAAAATATCTTTTATAGATAATAATTTATAGAATTATTTTTTTTTAACCATAAAATTAAAATTAAAAAATTTTAATTGTTTCATTGAAATCAAATAAATAATTATTATTTATTAAAAAATATATTCTAATATTTATAAATATGGTATCTTGATTGATTTTTTTTATAATTTTTTAAATAAATTTATTTATTATAATTTAATAATAAATTAAATCAATCCATTCTGTAATTGAATCGGTTAAATTAATCAAACTATAAATTAGTAAAATAATTAATTTGATTATTCATCTAATTTTAAAAACATTGGTTGAACTATTCTTTCAAGGTCGAAGCATTCACGCTATACTATTTTTGAAAATGTAAGAATAATTACACCGAGGAGTTTAGCTATTTTAGTAAACGTATGACCACTGGTTATCAAAGCCTACCCGTTCACATCTCTGCTGATTGGGGTAATACCCCCACCAAGTAACGTAACTGTAAACTGTCACTGTATCAGACTCTGGAACCAGCATGGGCCACTTGTCTCTCTCTGCCGAATCTTTCTGTAAACTTCTTCTTCTCCAATTGCGTGCTCTTATACGACAGCCTGTGTGATTTAAGACAAGTACGTTCTCTCGGTTAATACATAACAGTTACTGTTACTTCACTAACACCACCAATACAATCTCTTACCTCTTCTAAATTTCAAAAACCCAAAGCCAAAATCATGTCTTCTCTCCACTCCCTCAAATTTCAATTTGCTCCCAATTTCACTTCATCTTTACACAAATCTCGCCATCTTCAATTTTTCGCTTTTTCTCGCTCACCCTTTTCTGGGAAACTTCAGTTTGTTTGGACTTGCCCGGAAACCTTTAAAACCAAAGGCGATAACCATCTCCGCTCTGTTCGTTCCCTCTGTAAAACCAAGGATGCTGAGATTGAGAAGGTTAAAAGTGAAGAACAACTTGAACGGCCACCGTTTGATATCAATCTCGCTGTCATCCTTGCTGGCTTTGCATTTGAAGCTTATACAAGCCCTCCTGTGAGTCTCTTTTTTTCTTTTTTAAATTAATTTTTTTGTTTTATTATGGCTATGTAATTTGTTTGGTTACTTTTGAGCTTTGTTGAGAATTAAGTTTGTGATCAGGAGAAAAGTGGGAGACGGGAGGTTGATGCTGCTGGTTGTAAGACAGTTTTTCTCTCTGAGTATGCTGCATTTAAACCCTCTTAGCTTTATAAATTAGTTCTTTTTTTTTTCCAGTTGATGCATCAAGATTTTCCATTTATTTATATGTGTAATTGAATTTCAGTTTACTATATTTCTCTGTGCATTAATTAAAATTTGTGTATTCAATTCATACTTGAGTGAAATTGAAGTATGAAAACTACTTTGTAGGTTCAAATTTGGTTTGTATATTTGCAGGTCTTTTGTGCGTGAGATATATGATGGTCAGTTATTTATAAAGTTAAAGAAGGGTATTGAGCTGCCTGCCATGGATCCATGGGTGGGTTTTTCTTTTTCTATTTAAATTATTTATGCATTGACGACTAGTTATCTGCTTGTGAATTTTGGTACTTATGGCTCCTTTGATTGAAGCTGCTTCCTGAGTATTGGTTAACTATAAATCTCAATGTTTTGCGCTTGAATTCAAAATTTTGATTGCCAAAACTGAAAGCCACTAAATCTATTTCCAAATTTGTTATAATATTAATCATAAGACTTCAACTCTGCTTTCAGGGAACAAGTGATCCATATGTGATCATGGAATTGGATGGTCAGGTAGTGAAAAGCAAGATTAAGTGGGGGTAAGTTATTTTCTTTGTATATTTTCCTCACTCTACTAATTTTTCAAACTCTAAGCCATATTTAAATATAACTGAATTTCGTTTGAGAAAGTTTCATCTAATACAGACTGAGCAACTTGCTTTCTATGTTGAAAAATTATACAGGAATATCTGATTGCGTATTATATCGATAGGACACTTTTGTTTCGCTGTGGAATTAGCTTTTGGATTGAAAATTTCTTGAATTCTTGAATAATATAATTGATCCAGACATAATAAGCACTTTTCAATTGCCCTGTCCCTTTATGGGACCAATGTTAAACAACTTGGGGGATATGAGCTTTCCCAACCATGTATACAAGTTTTTGCATTCTTTACTTAATCAGAAGAAGGATATTTAGGTTACTTTGAAAACTCAAGGAAGCATGCCTTGATGACAGGACAAAGGAGCCAACATGGAATGAAGACCTAACTTTTAATATTAAGCTGCCCGCAACAAGAAGTCTTCAGGTCAATATGCTTTCTCTAACTATTTTTGGTCATGTTAGAAACTGTTATGTATGCATTTTTTTGTTCCATTATTCCTTTCATTTACTTATCTTTTTTTTTTAAATCTTTTCTCTTTATAAACAATATGTGAAATATAGAATTGAATGATATTTAAAGAATTTCTTTAGATGGTTATTCTTAAGTCACCATTAAACCTTAAAAGTATGTTCATAGGCAAGAACCCAACAAAAAATATGAGTAATTGAAAACTAAGACAATCTAGTACACTTGTGAATCAAGAAGTTTATTTAGGTAATTTTTTTTTACCCTGAAATGTACTACTAGTTGAAGTCAATTTCCAAGAATGTAATACAATAGCCAACTCCCAAAATTAGGCTTTTCTTGAAATTATCTTAACATTATTTTATTTTTATCTAAGTTATAGTCAGTTATGCTCTTCATTCACCACATGGCACATAGCCACATGTCCTTTAGGTTCACTAATAATTTTCTTCATGTTTGGAGTGGTCAAGTAAAGCTTATATGCTGGGGTGGAAGTTAGTGAAAGTCCAATAATAGCATCTATTTTATTTCGCTATTTATCTTCGAATTGTTGGTTATGAAACCTTATGTTTTAAGTTTTTGATTAGCTGAATAAAACTTTAGATAGCAGCTTGGGATGCAAACCTTGTGACACCACATAAACGCATGGGAAATGCTGGCTTAAGTCTGGAATACCTCTGTGATGGTGAGAATCTGATAAATTACATCCATGGTTTGGGATATTTTGAAATCAATAAATCATCTTGGCCTTGTTTAAAGGGGCTCAAATTTTGCTTTCATTACTGAGCAAGGTTATTATACGTGGAATCAATCTTCAATAGGATTTTTGTCATTTTTTTAATCATAAATTTTCTAACATAGAGCAGATTAAGCTTGGTTATACATTCTGCCAAATTCTTTTTATAATGATCAAATGGAAACATGTTTTGATAGGTGACTTGCATGAGGTGCTGGTTGAGTTGGGAGGAATGGGAGGTGGTGGAAAGTTACAGCTTGAGGTAAGTTTTTTCTGCAGAAACACGACTTTGATGTTTGATCAGGAGGAATTTTGTGTCATCTTTCTCTATTGTTGAGACAATGGATGATTCTCAAATTGAGTTCACTGTGTATGTCAAGGAAACAATAACAGAAAAGTTCTAGACTAAACCGCTTACTAAAATTACATACCTTGAGAAATCGCTACCAAAATGCATTATCTTCCAAAGAAAACGCTTTTGATCTGATACATCAATTTAAGGCAAGGATATTGACATCTTTTTGTTGGATGAAGTTAGGTATCTGTTAAAGGCTCTATTGTTTTTTTTGCTAATTTTATTTGCTAAAGACTTTTATTTCAGATTTGGAATTGTTCTATGTTCGAAATTATCATGCAGCTCAAGACAGTTGTTTGCTTGAACTAGTCATAAGAAATTTTTTAATGTTGAGTGCAGGAGTTGAGTTCTTGAATTTTTGTGTGAGCGTTTTAACTACTTCAGCCTAAATTAACTATTAAGGGACTAATAAATGTCAGAATTTGAGGGGTTGTGACTAGAACGGAATAAATAGTGGTAATGATATATATCAAGAGCAAAATAAATGTTGTGTCTTTTGATGAACTTTTGTTTCCTGTACACCAAAAAAAAAATCAATAAATTAGAAATACTTGTAATTTGGTAAGCTTGACCATGGACTGCAGAAGCTTACCTTTTTATCTCAATGCATTTCTAGCAATTTCTACTCTCTCATTTGACACCGTCTTTTAACTTCTTTTATGGCAAACGAGTTTTAATCTCTGGAGATTGCAACTTTGAGTTTCTTTTTATTCTTAAAGGAATTAAGAATTTTAATGGAGAAAAAGATGCAAAGGGATGTTGCTGTATTATTTTTTTGGTCATGCAGAGGCATGGTGATAACTTAGTAAATTAGTTATCAAGAGCTTATTCCTTGTAATATGCATTGTTAGTGTTTTTAGCTGCCAATTTCATACTGACTATAATACTTAGTCTAGGTTTCCTTAGCTCTACAAATAGACTTGTTTATTTCTGGACATTATTTTTTATCTTCTCTGTCACTTAGACTTCCAAATTTGAGGTTTCAGGTCAAGTATAAAAGTTTTGATGAAATTGAAGAAGAAAAGAAATGGTGGCAGCTCCCCATTGTTACAGAATTTCTTAAGAAAAATGGCTTTGAGTCTGCTCTAAAAATGTTTTCCAGCTCTGATGCTGTGACAGCACGTCAGTTTGTTGAATATGCTTTTGGGCAACTGAAGTTATTTAGTGAGTCCAAATCTATGAAAGATCTGTCTTCAAACAGTAATGGAACAGAAAATTTAGGAATATCTGAGAATGCTGCTCTTGTGATGGACAGGCCTTCTCAGATGGAGAATGGTTTAGAAGCCTCTTTGAATGACACAAGCTGCAGTGAAGAAAGTGATATAGAGAAGATTTACATTGATAATGATGTGACACAGTCTGATAAACATTTTTGGAAGAACTTTGCTGATGTCATCAATCAAAACGTTGTTCAAAAACTAGGTCTCCCTGTACAAGATAAATTAAAGTGGGATGCATTTGACATTTTAAACAAAGTTGGCTTACAGTTACGGAAGACTGCAGAAGCAGCTTATATTGAATCAGGACTGGCAACTCCAGAATTCAAGGACAATAATAATAATGAAGCAAATGGTTCATCTAGTAATAAGACGGTTAAGTCTTCACTTCCAAACATAAAGAAGGCTACAAAGGATTTATTAAAGCAAACTGATTCTGTTTTAGGAGCACTAATGGTCTTGACTACAGCAGTTTCTCAATTAAACAAGGAAGAGGATGCCACACAGAATAATGAAAAGTTCCCTAGCTCATTGCAGGATCCAGTATTGGATGAAAAGAAAGCTGAGGAGATGAAAACAATTTTTTCATCAGCAGAAAGTGCCATGGAGGCTTGGGCAATGCTTGCCACTTCACTGGGCCATCCAAGTTTTATCAAGTCTGAATTTGAGAAAATTTGTTTCTTAGATAATGAATCCACAGATACTCAGGTGAGGTCATCTTTCCTTCGCAGAGTTCAAAGTAAAATTAAACATGTTTATCTTGGACAATCTCACCTGCAAGATGCCTAAGTTATAGGATGAAGCTGCAGGTGGCAATTTGGCGTGATTTTGAAAGGAAGAGATTGGTCATTGCTTTCAGGGGGACAGAGCAAGTAGGACTTTATTTTCTTGTCTGCCTTATTATTGTTGTTAGCTGTCAGTTGAAATTATCTGTTTATTATTTTTCCAGGTAAAGTGGAAGGATTTGCGAACTGATCTAATGCTAGTTCCTGCTGGGTAATGTCAGAAGTCTATCCATAGTCTGACTTGGTTAATTGTTTTTTTTTTTGTTTTAAATTTCGAGGATTCTTTCATTATCTGTCAATAGATACAATTTACTAGTTGGCTATGCATTTTTTTCTGTATTTTTTCCATGATCTGTTACTAATTGATCTTTCTTTTAGAATATGAATTAAACTGTTAGGTACCTGGGTAACGTTCAAACTCCAGCAAACACTTCTCCGCATTTTCTGCATCACAACCAGTTCCTTCCACAACTCCTCCTTGCTTCTCCCTTACAACCAAAACACAAGCAATACAATCTCAATCAAACAGTAAATGCATAAACAAGTTTCGGAATCCACATTATATTTCATTACTGGAAAATGAGGCAAACATTACAGAAGATTCGTTACATTTCATCATCCAAATACTGATAAATTCTAAACTGTCCAGAATACAAAAGCTTTTGTGAAATTCAGTAAATGCTAGGCAATTCAAGAGGCCCAGAACTATCCCTCAATCCTTCCTATTTTCCTCTGAATTTTGGCTACTTTTTCCACCCCTGTCTGCTCCTTTTTATTGTCCATAACGGCCAGGTTTTCTTCTGCAATGCCACGTTCATTCCTCACTCATCTTTGAGTCTGCCATCTATTCCAATTTGCTGCTGCCATGTGTCCTCATTTATTCCAATCTGCTGCCATGTGTCTTCATCCTTTGGCTTTTCTTCTTGCAGGAAACGTACATGCGAGACCTAACCATGCAAAACTACATTTACTATTGCTTGATAATTTAATTAATCTATTAATTTTTTATATTCTATAGGCTAAACCCTGAAAGGATCGGTGGAGACTTCAAGCAAGAAGTTCAAGTATGCATTTAATTTACACATGGATTGGTTGTTGTTTAAAAAAATTTATGATAATGCAGATGATGGCATTATCAATTTCACCTCGAGAACATAGTGATTGCTGAAAATAACCTTTGCAGGTTCATAGTGGCTTTTTAACTGCATATGATTCAGTCAGGATAAGGCTAGTCTCCCTCATTAAATTGGCAATAGATTATACGTAAGTGTGTTCTTGCTTAAAATGTAATTTTCCTATCTTAACACATGATGCTAATGTGGTAATATTAAAAGAGAGAAAACAAGTTTATGTAAGAAACAGTGATACACTGTTCATATCCCATGTTCCTTCAGTAAAACTGTTGCTATCTTCCATGTCTGAAAGTTTTGCAAAAAATCTATAATATTTCAAATTAGAACCCAGAGATTGGTTCTTCCATTGACATCCTTTGATAGGGGCTATGTGGAAATGTTACTGAAGCATTGTAAAATAATAAGATCTTCTCTTGCAAAATTCTATATATAACGCTTATATATTAAAATTTCACTTTTTTTGACAAAGAAGTCTCTCTCTCTCTCTTCTTCTTCTTCTTCTTTTTCATTTTATTCTCCCTTTTCTTCTTGCAGAGATGATGGTGCAGAGCCATTGCACAAGTGGCATGTTTATGTGACTGGTCATAGTTTGGGTGGTGCATTAGCTACCCTTTTTGCCCTTGAACTTTCATCAAGTAAATTAGCAAAGTGAGTTATTCCATTTCTTTAGTAAAGCTAGTTTTTTTCCTCATCATGTTTATTTCAAATAATAAACTGGTAAAAAAAAATTGTTTCTTCCTGTTAACCAGTAATTGATCAATATATCAAATAATTTGTTGGCATCATTCAGGGGTGTCAAAAACCATTGTAATTCATGCAATCTCAATCGGGGTGCGTTATCCATTAAATTTGCCTTGGGTTTTTTTTGTATAGATTAAGTCACATCTATGTTGTAGAGCTTCTGTCTTCTTAAGAGTCAATTGTGGACATCTGGTTGGCTGTTGATTGTTGTAACTTCTTTTTTTTCATTAATACATATCTTTCAGTTTCCTATTAAAAGAAACAAAGAAAGAGAAAGAGAATATGTTTTTTTGAGATTGGTTATCAACTGCTTGTTTTGAAGTATATGGTGCATGATCAATAATAGGATTCCTATCTTTGATGGCAATAGGCATGGGGCCATTTCTTTGACTATGTATAACTTTGGATCTCCCAGAGTTGGGAACAAGAAATTTGCAGATGTTTATAATGAGGTAATAAACTATTTGACTCAAGATTTTCAAGTCTTTTTTATATTTTTTGGTTATATGCTGAAAACTAGGGTTAGCTTCCCTTTGATTATGGCCAACACTTACTGCTAGTTTTCTGCTGCTGGAAAGCCGTTGGTTGGTTCTATAAATCATGGGAATGCTACATTAAAGATTCTACAGCGACCTAAATTCTTTTTAAATGTTTACTTGGATATAGAAGAATATTACATTCAAAATTATAAACTATCTTTGCAAACTCTTTTATATAAGTTGATGGCTTGATGCGATACAAAATTATTTGATGATTGAATTAAATAGATGAAAATGGATGATACAGCAATCGCACATAATGTTACATCTAATTGTATTAAGATGGTCATATTGATGATCATTAAGTGCAGTAGTACTCTTTTTAAAGCTATGTATTCCTGCTTGATTCAGCTCATTTAAGATCCTAAATAGTGGATTCTAGGACATGATATCAGCATCTAGGATGTTTAAATTAATAACATGTGTCTGATGCTTCTTATCATTAAAAATAAAAATAAAAAACATTAGGATGTTTAATTATGCAACTGCATTCATGATAAATAAGGGGACTAGAATAGACATATGAAGTGTGTTTTTATTGATGTTATTGACTAACAGCTGTTAAGGAAACTCTCTTTTACATATATCTATGTTTGTCAGATAAAGCACATTTTCAGTGAATATTTACACAACCCTTAATTCTTACATATGCAGAAAGTTAAAGATAGTTGGAGAGTTGTGAACCACAGAGACATAATCCCAACAGTCCCACGCTGGATGGGCTATTGCCATGTTGCTCAACCCGTGTACCTCACAACTGGATATTTAAAAGATGCCTTGGTCAGCATTGAATTTACTCCACTTTTCTGTTGATTTTCTTTTTGAATGCAAACGGTCTGGTACCTATTGTGGGTTTGATGACTTGTCCTTTATATACATAATGATATCAATACTATTTATGTTCTACCATTCTACGGATGGAACATAAATAATATTAACAAGCTTATATCCAATATCCATTGTTGATGAAGCTACTTGACATGATTTCTGAGGAAAAAAAGAATTGTTTTAACCACAAAATTATGCTAATTTTCCTTTCCAGAGTGACTCAATTTCCTGGTCCTCTTGATAGTTTGTGCAGTTTGGCTATTTTATTAATGTTCTTTTGAACTTCCTCATTCAAGCTGCAGGGTTCTCAAACAATTGAGGAACCATAAGAAAATCAATCTTATTACCTTATTTCTTCATACAATAACAATAAGATCTAAACACACTTCTACAAGTTGTTGGAATCCTTTTGGAATTGCCTAACAATGCCCTTTGTCAGAGGAACTTGGGTATTAGCTTATTAGACTGTCTAATATGCTTTCTTAATTTTTATAAGATATAGAATCTCCAATTTTGTTCTGCTATTCTGTCTATGGGTTAAATTAGGTTTGCTCCCTGTCTTGAAGCTCTCTGGAGTGCTCTTAGCCAATGAATGTGGTTACTTAAGCTTCTAAGCTTTGCTGTTCAGGAAACTATGGAGGTTCTAAAAGATGCTTACCAACCTGATGTGTATGGGGAATCCACACCAGATGTTATTGTTAGTGAATTTGTATGTATCTTGTCACTTGATCATTTCATTTGTTTTTTAGCTTTCAGTAGAATTATACACATGTTTATAGACAGACGTGTTTGTGAGTGTGTTCAGTTAATGTGTGAATGCATGCTTTTGATATGTTTGGACATATCTATTTTGCCTGTTCTTGTTTGTCCCTTGTAAAAACAAGTATTACATCAAGTTTATGCTTGAAAAATGATGAATTAGGAATTAAAGGAAGAGAAATAACAACTAATACTCTAGTCATAACACTAATGTTCACTTAAAATATATATGTGCTACTCAAAATTTAGTAAATGATATTCTCAGAAAAAAATCTCTACCCTTCCTGCCATTCCTTGAGGAATGAAGTAAGACACTTGTGTAACATTTACCAAAGAACTTTCATAAAAATGAGAGAAGAAATTTCTGGATTGTAGTCTCAGGCTGAATTGACATCACATGACTTTCTTGTGCTGGCTGTATTACTCCTTACTGGTTTGTTCATATTATTTGTTAGAGTACATATTAGTTTCAGTAGGACTATTCTGATTTATGCCTCATGGAAAATGAGAACAATTTTACAGATGAAAGGGGAGAAGGAACTCATTGAAAAGATACTGCAAACTGAGATCAAAATATTTCGTTCAATTCGAGATGGGAGTGCACTTATGCAGCATATGGAGGATTTCTATTACATTTCATTGCTAGAGGTACAGAAAGTCCACTTCATACTTACAATACTTTCATTGATTGACCCTTGAAGTTCTTTCGATGTTTGGCATGAAAGTACACAAAATGAACTTGTTGCAAGAAACTTATATATCAGCTAGCTTTACTTTGGTCATTATCTAGTTAATGGAAACAATTTTTGCTTTTTTTTGTTTTCTTCAGAATGTGAGAAAGAATTATGTAATTGGCAAAAGGTCACAGAATGATAATCGATCAATCAGCTGAGAAAGGTACGCTGAAGTGTGCTTCCAAATTTTATGTTTGGAGCTTAATCAAGTTGTCGTAGAGTATTGTGGGTGGGCACTATATTCAGTCAGTGTGCCAGCAACTGCAACTGCTCAAGGATTTTGCAATTTAACGTCAGATTTTATTGTGCAGTCATTAATATTCAACTTGTATACTTGTATAGATATACTTTGCACACAAGCTTTTAAGAGAATAGATGCAATGGAATACACCATTATTACTACTCGGTACATTTTTTCTTTGGATATCAGATATGATCATGTTTGCAAAGCATCATTCTGGCTATCGATAATCCATGGGTTAAAATTTTGCAAGGACTTCTTAGCCTACATGGGAAGTCAGTAACAAATCAACATCATGAATCATACACGGGATTTTCATTTATACATTAAAGAACCAAATGTTTGAGAATGTCAGCTTGATGACAAATGAAAACTACAGAGGGCATCCCCACAGGGTCAGAACAAATTGTTCTTACTAAGACAATGCACACTACAAATTTAGCAGTAGAGGCAGTTTCAGCAGAAATTTTCTTGTTAAAAACATCATGGAAAATCAATTTCATCTGAAGGTGCCATTTACTATCAGCCTTCCCTCGTCGACTGACTAGGTCTATGGCCGCCGATCCAATGAAATAATACCATAAACTACACAATTACTCCATTTAAACAATATTGCACAAAAAAAAAAAAACCCCTTGAATAGGGCCACGAAAATATAGATTAGAAATGAGTTAGAACCCTAGCAAACAGAATTTAGTAATTACTCAATTAATTCCCCCTGCTTTCATATCCAAGCAATAATGTGATGCCTATATCAGATGATGGAATAAATTAGAAAACATTCATATTCACCCCAAAAATCTTAGCTCAACTCAATATTCATTCCCATTATGATACACGGCAGTTTTCACATAGGAAACAAAAAGAAAACCCTAACTCAGTGATCGAAAACGATGCCATTTTAGCGGAGTAGAATTAGTTGATGTCGGTGTCATCGAAATCGTCCTCAAACTTATTGAAGAAGTCGGCGTCCACGAGCTTGCTTTCCATGGAGATGACGCCTTCTCCGAATATATCGAGTGGATCTACGTCGTCCACGTCCATCGCAACTGTCGATCCTTGATCATCCATGTCGCCGAAGTACTCCATCTGCATCGGCCTCATTGTCTCTTCACAAGACTCTCTTTCTCTTCACAAAAGGAGTGGAGGGGAGAAATTACTAGAATAGATGGGAATCAATGCGAGGACGCATCATATGGACTGACAGCATCATAAGACCATGAATGTGGACCCCACTCATTCGTAGAAAACATAGAAAAACGACCAACCGTTTAAGTGAGTTTTTTTTTTTATTATTATTGTTATTATTACATAAAAAATAAATATTATAGAGTACAAACTAAACAAAACGATGTCGTTCAACAAAAGAGAAACGTGATTCTGCTGTATTGTGCAAGTATAAAGAGGTCGTCTCTAGTCCAAAAAAACTTGAATGGAGAAGATAATAAGAACGTGGCAAATGGAAGTACAGAAAGCAAAGTAATGGAGAATGGTCGTCTTCTTTCATTACCGCAACATCGCCAAACACAACCCATCTCCTTATTCATCTTCGTCCCTCAGCCCAAACCCAGTCCCATTCACTTTCACCTCATCACTTACCCTCATCTTCGATTCCCACTTATCACCTCCACCACCAGGTCCCACAGGCGGGATTTCAATGCTGAGAATTTCCCTCCTCAGAACTTTAACCGACAGGATGATGAAGAAGAAAACGACGGCGACGAAGAAGAAGACGGAAGCTTTTATGGGAAGAATTTGAAAAGGAAGAGGCGTTGGTGGTCGAAGAAACCCAAGCTGAAGAAAAAATCTAGGAATGTGTTCGACGAAGTTATAGAAAGTGTCTGGATACTCAAGGTAACTTTCTAATTTTTCTTTTTCATATATAAAATTTCATCTAATCTTCTTTAAATGCAATGTTTGATGCCCCTTCGAAAAGTTTCTTCAAATAGTTGAACTTGTCGCGGAATCATTAGTACTATTATGCAATTTCATCTCCTAGAGGTGTATACTGTTGCTTTCTTAAAAGGCTCCTTCCCAGATAATTATTAATGAACTGGGAGCAATATGAATTTTGAGATGTTCAACTTTTCATTTGTATAATTTCTGTTACTCAACATTCGAGGAGTCGCTTAAATTTTTTATGATAGAAATATTGGCATTTCTACTGTAAACTTGACATTTTTATAATTGTGGAATGCCTCGTGTGCGTTTGTGCAGGTATTCAAATCCTATGGTTGGTTTTTTCCAGCCATCGTTATATCCTTTCTTCTGGCCACTGGTCCAAAAGCTTTTCTTATGTCATTGGCAATTCCCCTTCTGTTGTCAGTACTGTATTTAGCATTTGATAAGTTATGGGGGATGACACAACTGAAGCCCCGGCTGAGGAGGAAAACATCTTCCAGCTATGTAAGCAGTGTCGAAATGGAGAAAGAAGGACAAGAAGGTGAAGAGACTGAAAAGGCGAAGAAGGGTAACCAATCCTGGGAAGGTAATAATAATGGTTATTTTAGTAAGGTAAGCCAAGATGAGCCCAGTTTTGGTGGTTGGGATTATCTTGATGAAGCAAGTTTCAGAAGAATGGTGTCTCCAGAGACTAGCAAAACACAGAGAAGAGAGGAGGGAAAGTTGAGTGAGAGCAGAACCAGTGACACACCCTTATTACTGAGACTGTTGATTGCTTTTTTCCCATTGATAGGTTTTTGGGCTAAGATGTTTTGGTGAATTGCAACCAGCAAGTGTACATGGAATGTGGATTCGCTTGGTCTCGCTTCCAAGTTCTTAGGTCAAGTCTCTGAATTTATGGGGTTTCCTGTTCCATTCTTGCTTGATTGCTTTGCACACCCAATTGAATATCAGAAGTCAAAGTCAACTGTTCTTCAACTTGAGCCTAGCTCATACAACATCCTAGTGAGGGATCATTTTGATATATTTGAGCCATGTGTTTTGAAGATTTTCAAATCTTCTTTTCACTGGTATGACATTTAGAGTCATGTATATTTGTGATGATAGGTTATTTTTCTCTGGACAGTTGAATATATTGGTAAATCATATCTTAAGATCACCCTTTTATCTCTTCTTCGGAGAAAAATGAGGTGAAATCTTATTATTATTGGAGGGGTCAGTCAATATATTTTGATTCAGTGAGGCAGTGGCCACATATATCAAACACTTTTGATTCATTCTAATAATATCAGCAATTGTGTTGTACCTTTGTGAAAACTTAAATATTGATCTTTTTAAGATATCAAATGTTCTTAGAGGGCTGAATGCCCAGAATATGAGGGACCATGGAATGAATTTATTAGAGTTGATATAAAATAATCTGTTTCATTATGACAATTAACTTGAAATCTGAATGTGCCACTTTAAATTTTACACTTGAAAAAGAATTAGTGAACCTACAATAGAATGCTAAAACTACACCAAGAATTCCGCCATCCAAATAATAAACAATTCATGTTATCTTGAAAGTAGTTGAACTCTGTTAACATAGCAAGCAGATGTTATGTATGACAGAGGATGATCCCAAATCACACCAAGCTACAAGGGAGCAATGCCATAGAAGATTTAGTCTTAAGAGGTTAGGTGAAAGGAGATGCTGCAGAATCAACAATAGACCTTGTCGATATGGTATGAGCAGGTGTCTCATAACCAGCAACTGTAACAGCGAAGCCGTAACCATCAGAGAGCTGAAGAACTGACTGAATTTTGCTGCAGACTGGATAAAAAAATAAAAGACTCTAACTGGGAATTTGAAGCATATGAATATGCATGAAGTAGAAGGGAAATAGATACCCTTCCGGAACTGGGTTCTAACAACACAGCCCGTTTGTTGTCCCTCAAAGCACTAGTCAGCATTTCACTTACACTTGCAGTTTCCTTGTTAACCTGTGCATTGGCAGAAAAAAATATAATCACTAAGTATGTCAAGATGCAAGGGAAAGTGCTTTGTAGGTGATTTAGGAGTCAAACCATTCAAGGTACTTATTTATAGAACTGTAATTTTTAGTATTTTCTTCTAAACTCTCAGTTTTCTTTATTTAAGGTTTTTCTTAGATTTGAGAAATCTTTTTAAGGATGTTTGCAGCAAAATCAGTGCCTGGTCATCATGGACTATAGGCTACTCTCAAATCCACAGAGGTTTAAGTTAAACACATATATAGAGAAAGCCATGACAACAATGGAAATAGAAGGGCCAGACAGAACACTTAACGAAGCTATATGCCAATTTATTCCATTAACATCAAGCATTATGAAGTCCAAAATCTCACAATTATGAAATATAAGCATACCTGCACCGCTAGGGCTCAGAAGCTGCTATTGTATCACTTCCATCTAGAGCTGGTAGTGGGCTGGGCCGGGTCCGACCCTGTCACATTTTATCATGTGTTAGGTTGTGACTATATTATATACTCCTCATACATATGGTTATTGGTGGTAGAATAATCCACACATGTCATAATTAGAGCATGGATAAGCTGGTTCATTAAACATCTTCTTTTCCTTTTTACAGTATTCAAACAGAAAAGTCCATCAATTAAATGCGAGCTAATAATTTTAAATTAATAATAAAATAATATATTATATATAATTATTAATTTGTTTTGTTTTGTTTTATATATCTATTTACCTCTTGTGAGATAAATTATTGTACTCTCAATTAAAAAAAAATATTTAATAAAAATAAATGTTATATAATATAGTAATTGGATCTTAACACAAGCTAATTAACTTTATAAAATATTGATTTTAATTTTTACACTTATATGGTCAATAAATTTCAACATGGTATTAAAGTCCAAAAATAAAATGGGTAAGTCTGTAAGTCTAAAATGATTATAGCTCTAATAACTTAACTTGATCCTAATACTAAATAGCAACGCGGCCAACCCATTTAACAAAACAGTAAGTTTATTAGCCTATAATAATTACAGTTAAGAGAAGTTATTAAAGATTAAAAAGAATCTTATAATCAAATGAGTAGATTTTACAACCTAAAATAATCTTAGACTTAAACAATTTAACTTAATTTTGATACCAAATAATAACACATTTAACTTATCCAATCAAACAATTGTTCTAATATAAGTGAATAATATACGCTAATTAGTTTTATTTAAAATAGGTGTTGACTCCTATATTTATATTTTACAGAGGAATGAAGTCTACTCATCTCAAGTCTACCCTCCTAACGTCACATAGTTACTCTCCAATAAAATAAATATCAAATTCCACAGTATCTGTGCAGAGATTATAAATTATAATATTTTTTGAAATTGCGGTCAATTAAAACAATGGTAAACTATATTTATGAAGACTGCTCATGTGAACGCAGGCAGGGAGTAAAAGTTTGACAGAAGAATAATAAAGAAAGCACTGCTGGCGGCTGTATTTTAATTTTTATAATAAAGTTAAAATCCGAAGACTTTTCCATTCAACTTCCGCCCGCGCTTCCTTTTCTTTCCTTTTCCTTTTGGGAAAGGATGGGCAGTCCCAACCTAACCTTATAGCATCACCAGATTCCAGCTGGGCCCATCAAATTCAATAAATGAATCCCTCCTCTATACGGCGGAACCAAAACCACTCTACATTTTATATATATATTTATATATTTATTTATTTATATGATATAATATATCTTATCATATAATATATATTAATATAGTTTTTAAAAAATAATAAAATATATAAAAAATTTTAAATTTTAAAAATATTTAAGATATTTTTTAAATTAATAATGTATCAATTAAATTTTTTTATTATTTTATTTATTTTAAATTATATAATATAATATAATATTCAATATATAATACAAAAAAATTAAATTTTTGATATATATATATAATATAATATAATACATAATTTAACTGCTATAACTTCAATACTTTCATGATAAGGTTAACATTATTATTGCCTCCACTGAGTGGCTTAGATGGCCAAAAAAGTGTTACTTTTAAAGTAAAGAATTTGGATTTAGATCCCTAATAATGTATTAGATATAATACTTTTAATTATCTTAGTTTCGTAATCATGAAATTAATTATTAAACTTAAAATTTTGTTTATTTAATATAATTAATTTAATTTTAAAAAATTATTAATATATTAAAAATAATATTATATATATAAATAAATTATATGAATTTATTATGTAATGGTATAGATTGGAACACCATGCTCATATGCTATCATTCAAAAGCAATTTTAATGACAATAATAATAATAATAATAATAATCACAAATCCTGGTTTTTCTACAAATCCACCAAACCCTGAACTAAAGCTAATCTCACGTCATTAAAATATTGAACCAAAGTCAAACTAAAATAGTGGAACGAAGAAATTTCAAACTCATCTAAACCGAAGTGAGTGTCGCAGCAGAAGGTTCAATTTTTTTCAATTGAATCCCATTCTTTAGTGTGTCATCATCATCATGGTAAATATAGGCAGCGCCACCATGCCGGGTCAAATCCATACCCGCCAATTCATCCTCCGCCGAGATTCTCAATAGCTTGAGCTTGTTAAGTATAAAGAACAGAGTCCCCATTGTGGCGCTAACCCACCCGGCAATCACCAAGATCTGAATCACATGGGCAGCCAAAAGCCTTCCACCACCGCCCATGAATAACCCGTATGGCCGACCCGCTTTACCTGGGTAAACCTCATTCACATACTTCTCAGTAGCAAACAGAGCCGTGAAAATCACCCCCCACGCGCCGCACCCGCCGTGCAACTGTGTAGCCTCTAACGGATCATCGAATTTAAGCTTCTCGGCGAGCTTGTTGCACCCAATCAATACCAGAGCCGCCACGAACCCACAAATGATAGCAGCCCATGGCTCCACCACGGAGCAGCCGGCAGTAATGGCGGCGAAACCTCCGAGCAAACCATTGCAAACATCGGTGACGTTCCAGTGGCCGGACATAATTCTTTTACCAAAAAGTGTTGTTAAAGCCGCAGTACATCCTGCTAACGTCGTGGTAACGGCCGTTCTTCCAACAGCACTCCACTGTCCATAATAAGCACCCGAATTGTATGCGCTAAAAATCTTATTAAACGAACCCGGGTTGAACCCGTACCACCCGAACCAAAGCATGAAGGTTCCAAGCACCACAAGTGAAGCGCTGTGGCCACGAAGGGCAATTGGCCGACCCGAGTGGTCAAATCTTCCAATTCTTGGACCTTCAATGAACGCACCCCAGAGGCCAGCGATACCACCTACCATATGGACCACACCCGACCCGGCGAAATCTATGACACCAGATCCAAATAAAAGATTACCAGTGTTCGTTGCACTAGCCCACCCGTCGACTGACCAGAACCAATGAGAGACAACCGGGTAAACGAACCCGGTTAAGAACGAGGAATAAATCAAATAAGCGACAAACTGAGTCCGTTCCGCGATGGAACCGCTGGTGATCCCAGCGGCGGCGATTGCAAAAGCCCACTGAAAAAGAAAATTACTGTAGTCAAAGTTTCCAGATGGAATAGACTTGAGAGCGAAGTTGTGGCGGCCGATGAAGCCATTGGAGGGAGTACCAAAAGCGAAGGCGAAGCCGAACATGTAGTAAAAGAGGCCACCGGCGGCGGCGTCAAGGACGTTGGTTAACATAATGTTCATAGAGTTTTTGGCGCGAACGGAGCCAGCGCAGAGCATGGCGAAACCGAGTTGCATAGAGAAGACTAAGTAGGCCGAGAAGAGGAGGTAGGTAGAGTCGATGGCGTAGGCTGCATCTGTGAATTTTTCATCGATGTTTTGGAAGCGATCGCAGAGAAAAGAGGCGGCGTTGGTGGCGTTGGCACCTAAGAATGAGGTGAGTTGGGAGAGTTGGTCAGCGGAGCAGGCCAAAGAGGAGGCCATGGGGGAGAATTTGAGACGGGAGAAGAGAGAAGATGAAAGGGTAAAAGCTGGAGTTCGGAAAAAGAGGGAAAGTACTTATAGATAGAAGTGTAGAAGGTAGATGGGGAGAAATAGCCAGAGAGAGAGAGAGAGAGAGAGCACTCTTTTGAAAAATCAATGACAGGGATTCCAAGTATAAACACGTAGATTTGTCTTCAAACGGTAATTATACTGGTGGAGCACGCGAAATCCCCGTTTGATAGGGTTTGGATTCAAGATTTAAGAATTTTATATTAAAATCATATTTTTTGATTTATCTAACCTAATAAATATAAGAGTAATTATTATATTTAAGGTTTTAATTATTTAGTATAAAATGAGATTTTTTTATTATAAAAAATAAATAAATTTAAATTTTATCAATAATACATCATGATAAAATTTTTAACTTATATTATATCTTATATAAGCCATTTTATATTATAATGTGGTATGACTTAAAAATATTTTACCCGATTTGAGAATAAAGGTTATATAATTAATTTTTAATTTAATCAAACATTTTTACATTTTATATAGTGAAACAATTTGTGGTGATATTTTTTTATTTTAAATGAAGAATTTCATTTAAATATGATTCTTTTTTCTGAGACAAAATCAATTATAATTAGTAATGTAGAGGGTTTTGTTTAATCATTCAAACTATAATTTTCAGTAGTTAAATCTCGAAGCTGATACGGAATTGAAACTTGGCATCGACGTTATCTTCCCGTCAACCTACTTACAGTAAATAAAGGCACATGCTCCCACCCACCATAAACAATCGGTTGCTGTGTCATTTTGCAAGCATAAGACAAGTCGAAAACCAATAAATAACTCCATTACCAATTAATAGTATATGTACGCACATTAAAGATAGTGTTTGATGCGTCCTGAAAATTGACTAGTGTTTTCTATCAACTAAGGACAATTTTGTGTTTGGTTCTTGAAATCTTATCGAATATACCATAAGCTTTTGAAAATAAGTAATCCCATCATCCTTAGTTGGCACAACACAACTACTTAAAGCTAATGATGTGTACAATACTAACTAAAGGAGCTGTATAATTTAGATTGTGCTGGGCACTTTTGAATGTTGTTGCAAAATTTAGTCCACTCTATAAATTTGAAATACTGTAAATTACATATCCAGATTACGTCAAATTTTTCGTTAAATAATCTGCAGCGTAGTTATTAGTTTTTCCCGATACATGTTTGCCTTCATACTATCTTTTGGATTCTATAATGAATAGCGTATTTAGGGAACTGTTTTTCTCTTCTGTTTTGCATAATTTAGTGTTCTGTAACCTTTTTGCGTAACAAAAAGGAAATGCAACACTTCTGGGATATTACACACATGTCTCCAATTGTCGTTCAACTCTCGTCCTCCAACTGTTATGCCATCAAATCAGATAGATTTACCATGAGTGCACCAAAACCCAGTAAATATAGACTTTAATCAGCCCAATATACCTTGCCATTGATTTGGTGCAGTTGTTGAGAAGGGGAAAATGTTCCTCCAGCTAATTATTTCTCCCACAGGATTGTACGGTGTACAAATGTTGGCTAAGATTGCTCACAAATAAATAATTAACTTTACAAATTTATCAACATACCAATACCACATGATAAAATAAATTTAATTTAAGTAGGAATTATTAATGTTATAATTTATTAATCATTTACTAAATATAATCTTAGAGAATAAAATTTGCTCTTTAATTATTATTTTTTAATCTTAAAAAATATAAAATTAAAAACCAAACCCAGATATCATAACCCAAAGTTTCAAAACTTTTACATTTACTAAATATATTTTCAATTAGGAGTTCTAAAAAATAGCAATTATGCACTCATTTTTCAATTATTACAACATCATGACACGTGATGACAACTACACTATTAATTTATAGACCAAAAATTAAATATTATAATACTATTGTATAATATTCATCAAATAATGAGTGTGGCGGTATAGACTTTGACTTGTTGCATGTATTTGCTGATTGATTTATCTGCTTTATCGAGAAGGCCAATATTTTTTTAATAAGAAAATAAACTAGCCTTTCTAACGTCAACTCTTATCTCCCCAATCTGCACTCGAAATCAGTACACAATTTTAGGTGTGAAATAAGGGTTACTTCATTGAGCTTTCACATTTATGGGCACCTAAATTGACATTTCTTCAGCTTAAGCAGCCTATGATTGTGAATTTGAGACTCTTAGTTTTCCATGTAGACTAATTGAATCTCCCTAGATTGTTCAAGTTCTTAGAACATTCTGCCTTACCATTTCTAAAGGAATTACTCCTATGCAAATATTAGGATAATAATAATAATAATGGGAGGCATTGCATACAAGAAATTTGAGAAAATATTTTACTCAACGTTTCCTTTCAGTCGTTTCCTCTGGTTTCTCCGTTGATCACGAAAACCTGGAAGAGCAAAAGACCTAAGATGTTATTTTTCTACATAAAAGGAAATTGGATACAGAAGGAAGGATGTAAGAAAGATCGAGACATTGAAAAGGAAAATTAAAGAATGAAGAAACAAAGAATGATGAATACGTTTCTTCTCCTCTTTTCTTTTTCTTCTTAAATTCTCCAGATTTCTCCTCTTTTCTGCCATTCCTTTCACCTCCATTCGCACCTGATGTTGAGGAAGAGGCAGAACATTTAGTGGGGAAACTTCAAGATGAGAAGAAAGATTAAAATCTGAAATAACACTTATAATATTCTTTGTGCAGGCATGTATATCTAACATGAAAAACAATATGAGACGCATTTCTCATGAGTGAAACATTTGCTGGAGACTCATGCAGTTATAAAGTGCAAGATATATAAAATTCATGGGGAAATAGTACCGCCTGCTGTAACAAAGTACAAGATACTTAAAACTGGAAGATGGTTTCAGACAACTTCCTGTAATGTAATATTAGCTCAAAGACAGTGATTCTTGTTTAAAAAATTGCTAGCTCTATAAACAAAAAAGCGAGGCCTAAAATTTGTACCTCATGACCAGCACTTCGGAGTGCCTGGAGTGGTTCCACACAATCTTGACCAATAACCACCAGCTTCCGTCTTTTGTTTTCTCCTGAAGTGCTGCTGTCAGGTGGCTTCTGTTTAGATAATTCTTCCAACTGATGTTGCAGGAGAGGTGAAACGCCAGCCTGGATGAACATAGAAAGTTAAAAGTACTATATTTAAGGATTTGCATTGTTTCATAAAAATAGATAACTTGCAAAGAAAATGGGACTTCTTGCACTAAAAAGGAAAATATATTCTAAATAAAATATAAATTGGTTTTAGTAATGTCAAAGTGTAAATAGCCTTCAATACAAAAGAACATAACTGTAAAATTTAAAAAATGAAAAAATAAACTGGAGTAATTCATAATCTCATATTTAGACAGTATAGGAACTTGCTATAAAAATGTGGTTGAGACACTTCAAGATAAGAGACACCATTTAAAAAGCTCCTGATAGATGACTTAAAAGGACAAAAAGTAACTTCATTCATAGCTACAAAACTGATATATGATTCTCTAGAAGTAATCTGCCTACAGGGGGCTGCAAACATGCTCTAAATCCACAATTGATCTCAGTAACATGGCGGAAGCTGACTGTTGATGGAACATCCTATGTCTGATAATTATATTTAGAAGCGACAGTTCATAAAAATAAAAGTTCTTGGTAAGAATCACCAAATTCACACAGAGAAGCATTGAAAAAGAAAAACTGACAAATACTTACCCCTGCCAAATAATTACGTGAAAATGTCTTTGGCTGCAATGGCCGTGAAAGCATCATATTGAGTTCCTGCAGGTAATTCAGATAGAAACAGTCATATATCAGATCACATAAACATCTCAACTGTTAAAAGCAAATTAAGGTTTCAACAGCTGATAAAAGTAGCAAGAGAAAACCTGCTGCAACTGTTTTAATTGCATAGATGTTGTTTTCTTCTTCTTATGACTTTTCACTCTTTCCTCCTCACTGTCATAATTCTCCACAACCAATTCTATGGCTTCAGCATTTCGTTCAAGCCAGCTTTTATTTGCCTTTTCCTAAAAATAAGGATACAAAAAGTTAAGCATAAAGTGAATGCAACAGAGTGGGAAATCTATTAAATCATCTGTAACTACTGATAAAGAAAATTAATGGGTAGATAGAATTAAATATTTTCAGAGTTAGATGCATTAATGCATCCATTCTACAGTAAATTCAGTAGACTAACATTGGAAACTGGTAGATTTAGCTTTAATTATAAGTTGCTAAATGCATTAACAAACAAGGAAATATAGAAAGAAGAAGAGAAAGAAAATGTAAAAATCAGATGAAAACTAACAATTCAAATAAAAAAGAAAGAAATTTGTGGAAAGCCGTAGAGATGAACACATCAAAAAGTTTTAGATTACTACGAGAGAATGAACACTTTGCTTGACATCACTACCTCACTAATATGGTCACTGACCCATGGCTCATTACCACATGCCCAAACCTAACCAAAAACAAATAAATTTCCCCAATTTAATCACTCCACAAAACTTTCCTCAATTCAAGGTCAAGCAAAAAAATAGCTTATTTACAGGCCTTCACCAAAACTCCACCACTGTACTAGATGTTAAGAATTCAAAAGCATACATCAGAGGGTAAAAACAAAATCTCCAGGGACAATAAAGGTATACACCTGGGAGTCCTTTCGCAAGATTTTATCTATTTGACGTGCAAGAGACAATCTTTTCATGACCTCTGGCATGTATGAGTTCTCAAGGGGAAATCGCTGGAAGCTTTCCTGCATATAGAACAGTAAATGTGTATGAGTTAACCATATAAAACAAATTAATATAAATGTTAATAATAGGAAGAATATAGTTGATTCATTCAAAGTACACTGTCTTGTCTAGTTCCTTAAAGCCCTCAAATGAGCATTCCAACATTGTAATAAGAAAAATGCAATGTCAATCATGCAGTTAAATTAAAAAGGAAAAAAAATCTTGTTTTTGAGATCAACCTTAGAGAATGACTTGCACAAAGAAACAAATTTTGATGTGTCATTTGGTGAGATTAAAGCAATACTGCACCCATCAGCAGAAGCTCTAGCAGTTCGTCCACTTCTATGAACATAAACCTAACAACATAAATACATATAATAAATAAATAATTGTAACCATCTTAGAATTAAAAAAAAAAGTGACAAACAGCATCCCAAATTTGAATTACTTCAGCTGAATGTGGAAGCTGATAGTGAACAACAGTTCGAACACCAGGAATATCAAGTCCTCTAGCGGCAACATCAGTAGCAACAAGTATACCATGCTCGTTCTCACGGAAACGATCAATAGCCTGCCATGAAAATTAGTGGAAAGGAGATGTTAAAGAAACAAAAAAAACTAAGTATAACCACAAAAGCACATAACCACATATTTAATTCAATGAAGTTAAAACGAATTCTCCTAACCAGCATCTTTCCCAAAAATGCCCTTTGGGAAAAAGAATTTTACTAACTATTACAGCAAAATAATTGAATATAACTTAATGGTTAGGTGAATTGTCAATTCTCATTGGATGTTCATGCCGGTGAAGGTAACGTCTTGCGTTGAGAAGCTGTTCTGGGTGTAATTTTGTATGAATCCTGTATAGAAAGATGTCTAAAGTAGAGGGAAAGGATCAACTGTTCCAAAAGATTGTCCAGCTTCCTGTTTCTGGTATTCTAGATTGGCAGTTGAGTATATTATTTGATTTCAATGTGGTGAAACTGTGAGAAATTAATCCTTTGACAACACAGACCAAGCTCAAAGCTCACAAATTAAGTAATGTTAATTTCCATATCAGAGAGCTCAGAGATTGCCACAACCAACAGCTAGAAAGAGGGCAACATCACGGCACAGGAGCATCCCAAGATATAGACACAAAATTGCCACTTTGAAAAACATACCTTCAGGCGAGCTCGCTGCTGCATCTGGGCATGAAGTGTCCAAACAGTAATGCCAAGAATCCGCAAGATGGAAGAAATATGTCGCACAGCTGCAATTGAAGTACAAAAAACAATTGTGCGGCCTTGTCCATGAACACTCAAAATATAATACAAGTAGGCATCTTTATCTTCTTCCTTGCATCTGCAATCAGTCATGATTAAGCATCAGTGTATCAGAGAAGTCGTTACACTTGAAGGAGATGGAAATATCACACAAAGAATGAGAATGATAATAGTATAAATCTAAGTTATTCTGTCTCTTTAAACAAATGACAAGAACAAAAGGTACCCTTCAATGCAAAAGACAACCAATGAGCTAAGGCTGATTGAAATCTGTAGGACAACTGCAAAATTTTGATGAGGATAAAGAATTGAAAAATAATTATACTAGTTTGTGGGCAAAGTAAACAGGATATGCCTCACATATATAAGCATAGGTTTAGCAACAAACTTTGTCATGAAAAAAATTTAAAAAAAAAAATTTCCATGCCACAATGAACAATTGGACAATCAAGGCACTTGGTTAGGGTATGAAGTGAGAACATATCAAACTAATCAAAAATAAAAGATCCAGCTTCAAAACATTGAGCAACTGTGATTAAATTGGAAGAAATAAGCATTTTGCAACAAAAGGTTCAAATGCCAAATACCAGCTGAAAAATACTTACTCTATAAATGATTCCTCAAGCTTATTTGCCAATATTGATGCGTTTGTCAAATCAACAATGGCAACATTAGGTTTCATTCCCGCTCGCTCAGAAAGAGTTTCTATAGAGTTTAACCCATCAATCGTTGATTGCTTTGATTTTATTGAACCATGCTTTAGCTTCTTACGAAAATCAGCAGATAGTGCTATAGTAGCAGAAAAAACAAGTGTTTGTCTTTTCTTTCTCTGCAAGGTGGAAACAGTCATGCAGTTTTGTGTTTGTTGAGATTGCCCTTCAATAGAGCCACTGGTCACAGGAAGCATATCAATTATTGACTGCAACTCTCGAAAATGCCCATTTTCGATCATTCGATCAGCCTCATCCAGCACAAAGAAAGACAGAGTATGTAACTGCAAAAGCAAAATTTTTAGTTAAATTCTAATGCTTTTTATTGAAAATTTCAAAGAGAAGTGACAAAATGCATTGAATACATAACATGTGCCAACTAACCTCAACAAGATGTTGTTCTCCTCCAGACATAAGTTCCCATAACCTCCCTGGTGTTCCAACAATAACTTCAGGCCTTGCTTTTAGAAGTCTTTCTTGCTTTTCAGTTGACATCCCACCAACAATAGGAACGACTCTAACATTAATACCTTTAGCTATTTCCTTCAAATGATCAGTGACCTGGGAAAAGACCCATGAATGGAGAAATAAACCAATTAACAGAAGTAAAACTGATAACGCCTACAAACCAAGTTTCAAGTTCATAAAAAGGATTACTAATTCTGTCCAAAATCTACCAGCACAAGACATTAGGATTATGTTGGTTAGCAACTAGAAAATTTTCCTGATCAATTTGAAAATATTAAAACTAAATTAAACCAATGATTTTATGTGTTGGTAGAATTACAAAATGTTTTATGCTTTTGAAGTTTTCACTTTCTGCAATTAGTTCTACCATTTTACAGCCACCAATCAGTCTTGCCACTTGCAGCAGCCCACCAAGGCCATCCCATCATGGTTGACAACCATAGTTGGTTAGTGAGAGTTGCAGTCAATTACCATCAATAGCCATCAACAATATCCTACTCACTGCTTTCAATAGGTAAACTTTCAGCAGAAAGTGCAGCAACTACGGGTGAATTCTCAAGATTTCTACCAAACATTGGCAAAAGTTGCAGGAGAACATAGCCAATGTTCGCCAAACCTCCATAAAAAAATAGCTAAATGACTATAGATGATTTGCAAGCACAACACAAACTATGAAACTCCACTATAAGAAAGAAAATTGTTTCTAGTTGAAATGCTAAGAGAACTCAATCTTCTAGCAAAGAAAAGAGTCATATATATTAGTACAAAAATCTGCTATAGTTTAACACATGTTAAGAAAACCATCTTATGTGAGATGAATCAGACAAACCCCAGGGTAGATGCAAACTCAAATTTAGAACCATCTTGTATTTACAATGTGCTTTCACTGAAACTAATTAAACGAGCTAGTCCTGCAAGCCTTTAAATTTAGGTTTACAAGAACAAATTAATCAATTAACATTTGCTACAACAACTCGAGAACCACATTATATCAACTCATGCTAACACAACTGATAAAAAAACTATGAGTACCTGAAGTGCAAGCTCCCTTGTAGGGGTGATGATAAGAGCCCTTAAAAGCCCTTTTGGAGCATATTTTTCTGCCTCCTCTCCCTTCTCTTCAAGCATCTTAGCAGCTTTTTCTCGTTCTTCCAAGAGGCGCTGCATAATGGGTAAACCAAAAGCAAGTGTTTTCCCAGACCCAGTTTCAGCAGCACCAATTACATCCTATCATGTAAATATCATGTGCATCAAACCGTAACACATCATCAACCATTAATACTTTTATAAAAAGAACTATTAACTAACCTTGCCTTGATGAGCTGCAGCAGGAATACATGCTTTCTGAACTGGTGTTGGCTCCTTAAATCCAAGCCTGTATATCGATTTCATAATCAGAGGATGGAGTCTCAATTCAATCCATGCATTATATTCTGGGGGAACTTCAATTTCATCAACTAACTCTTCTTCTACATCATCCTGGCCATTGCTCACTACAATCACAGTCACAAAGTTTGTAACAAACATCTTTAGTCACACTTGAATTCTAAACCTGTAAACATTCATAACTTTAAGGAAAAAAAAAAACTGAACTCATGCATAAAAAAATAAGTACAACAGTGAAGTGGAAAGAAAAAAAAACATAAAAATGTACCAACCAAATTTTATCAAAAAAAGTTTAGTACAAGAAAGTTTGATTACCTAATCATAACAACTATATAAGACATTAAAATAAACTCAATTGAAGAAAAAGAAAAACCATAAACAAGCTGATTATATATATTAAAGAATTAGGATCAAATAATATATTTGATCCTAATTCTTTTATATGTATCTTCAGGTTGTTTATGGTTTTCCTTATTGAAAATGTATTGCACTGCCCTTTGTCTTGACCATTAATAATTCCATAAACTCGTAAAAAGAAAAGGTCAACAATGAAAAACCATAAACAACCTGATTATAAGAAAAACCATAAACAACCTGATTATACATATCAACTCGTAAAAAGCAAAGTTCAACAACGAAAATGTATTGCACTGCCCTTTATATTGACCATTAATAAATCCAGTATACATTAAACACTAACCATTCATAGATTCCTCATTTTTCTTTGCTTTCTTTGCCTTTTTCTTCTTCTTCTTCTTCTTCTTCTTCTTCTTTTTCTTCTCATTCTTCTCTTCCTCCATTTTGTCTAGAATTTCATCTTCAGTCACACCATCCAAGTCCTCCTCAGTATCTCCTTGCTTCTGTTTCTTCAAATTCAACTTTTTCTCTGGCTTTCCCTTATCAGTTTTGGGAATTTGTAACATATAATCAGCTTCATCAATCTCTTCAAGCGAAAGAAAACCTGCATTCACCACAATTCACAAATGTCATAAACTAAACATTATTCATTCTTTATCTCTACGAACCCCAAAGCTACACTAGGTAACATGTAGCGAGAACTTTAAAGTTTGAACCATAGCACTCTAATGGTTTCTCTAATTTGTTAAACATGTATATTCCAAGTCTCAACAACAACTATTCAACTAAGCTAAAATTTTTTTTTAAAAAAAAAAAAAGGCAGAAGGGAACGTGCTATTTAGTAAGAGCATGCTTAACTCATAATGTATTTCAGGTTGTGCAACAACTAAGCAAACAAAAATAAAAAGAAAGTAAAGGTGCAATTCGACCTCCATCGAGTTCAGAGGAGCCGACGAGATGAGCGAAGGGGTCGGGGTCGTCGGCTGAGAGAGAGGGATTCCATTTGAGTGAATCGAACTTCTCCAGTTCTTGGTCGTGTTGAATTCGTTCTCTCTTGTTCACTTTCTTCTTCTTCGCAGACTGGGAAGAGGATGGTGGCGAATTGGCGGCCATGGGCGTAGAACTGGCGGTGAAGAACTTTGGAGAGACGCCTTTGGTTCTTAGACTGAAAACAGCAACAACATTTGAAGACGTTTATTTAGGTCGGGCTAAAATACCTTTTCCCACCAAGGGTTTACTGCACCTGAATTTTTCTCATTAATTTTAAAATTTTAAATAATTACCCTTATATTAAATTTTATTAATATTATTAAGACTAAAATCATCATTCAAAAATTTTACTTTCTTATTTTAATTTTGAAAACCAATAATTTTTCTTTATTCTCATATTTTCTAAGTTTAAAAATTGATCTTCTCCCCCCCTCCCCCCTTTCCTCAAGTTTAAGGTTACAACTTCTCATATTTTTTCCATTTTTAAACATCGTCTATCTTTTTAAAAATGTTTAGTTTTCTATTCAGCTTTAACTTCTATATTATAATCAACGTCTTTCTCCCTCTTTCTCTGACATCCTTTTTTGCCGATATTGAGTCGTCATGGCATCCTCTCTTCATCTTCTTTTCATTTCTATTTTGTTCAATGCAAAATTTGATCGAAATTGAGTAAAAGATTTTGCTAGATTTCAATCGAATTTGTATCGATACGAGTCACTTGGAATGAAGGTGTTTTTACCCGCTAAGGTTTACTCTCCCTTATAAACAAATTTTAACCTAACATTATGATTTTCAACTTTTTGAATTATTCTTATCATTGAAAGATGTAGACTAGGAGTTTTGATATTTTGTTTGTTAATGGTCCCTTGTATTGCTCATTAAGTGTATCATCACAATGAGTTTGGAAGTATAACCTCTAGTCAAAATTTACTCACAATAAAGAGTGACAAGATTTCCTGTCTGCAAAAAATGCAGGATATCACCATTGAAGTATATTTTAGTGGCTAAGAATTAGGTGGCATAGGTAAGTATTGTCATTTTTGTATTATAATCAAATTCAATACAAGAATGATCCTCAATTAGGCAAGTAAAACTATTATCGTTAAGGCTTTGTGCAAAAGAGTCTTACGAAGATCTTCCTCAGTATGAAGAAAGAAATGGCAAAAGCATCGCCCACCGTGGGGCTCGAACCCACGACCACAAGGTTAAGAGCCTTGCGCTCTACCGACTGAGCTAGACGGGCTTTTGTAAGTGGGCACTCAATAATCTTTATTTGATGTATACTAAGTTTCTATCACAGTCCTCCCTTCTGGAGCTATAACCCGATAACCTACGGGACTAACAGACCTCTAAACCGATGTCGCAAAGCCGATCACGAATCGATAACTGACTAAAGAATTCATCCCACTGTGTATAAAATCCCCTGTAAAACCTTGCATTAATTTGATAACTGACTAAAATAAGAGATTACTCTAAAAACAGAGAAAGAAAATACTTAGCGACAAGAAGACTTCACTCCCAGAAAATCCTACCATCCAAAAATTAATGATAAATGTATCTCTTTACTCAAAGATAACTGGTTACCACCATGTTATCTCCTCAATTGGCTTATAAAATGAAGTCATAACCCAATAACAAAACCCATCTTCTTCATAAAATTACCACTTTCTTCTCTTTGTTTTCCTTGCATTGCACTTCAATGCTCTCACTGCATTTGAAGCATATGAAACTGATTCAGTGTGCCCAAATGAGCCTCTTGCTTGTCTATTATACGAAATTTCATGGTGAGTTAGATGAATATGGCTAGACAGCCTTGGAAATTGAACAATCATACCAGATGCTATGTTGCATTTTTGTCTTCCATTGAAGAACAATTCAACCCATGTCCATGTGCCATTTGCACCCGCGGGATCTTAAGTGAAATCGAAACTTCAACTTAGTTTTTTGAGAAGAACATGGCATGTGAAATATTATTGGTTAAGAGTTTTGATTTTAAGATTATATTTTGGGATAATATTATTATTCTTAATTAAAACATTAAGATGGTAACCACGCGCACAACACAGCAAACGCGCGTGTTCGTCCCGTACAGAGGAACCCACGTATTGCCAATTTGTCATAATCATATTGTGACTGGACCCACTTAACACTCAAATTTCTGTCCGAAAATCCGCGAACCTAGGAGCGCGTGTTTTCAATTCCTTGTCACAGTGGACCCCTCAAAATCCCACATAGACAACATAACGACATAACTTTCTTTCAATCTGCATCAGGGACCCTCTAATTCTCTCTCTCACAACTGTCAGTCCCTCTATAAATCTTGAATCTTCATTCTTTTTCTTAATAAATTTTCTTCTTTGCCTCAACTTTTGTCTAATGGCAATACTCTTCAATGTATCCTTCTAGAGTTCTCTCTTTCAACCCTCTCTTCTTAATCTTCTCCTACCTCATCTTCTCTTCTTTCACCAAATCTTTTGGAGGGTTTTTGTCTTGTTTCTCATTTTTCTTCTTCTGCTTACTCTGAACTCAAGTTTCAATCTTTTGTTGTTTTTGGTCTAGACCATGGATTACCCACTCATTTGTGTCAATAACTCTTTTGATACGATTAGTCCAAAGGTTCCGAGATTCTGGAATTTCAATGTCAAGCCTATGTTTTGTTCTTCTTTTCCCAGAAATAATCCCATTAATAACAACACCATTAACAGAAGTTTCAAGCTGCCTTTAGGTGATAAGACTAGGCCTGTGTTGAATCCCAACATAGTGAAAACAAGGTCGGGCGAAGTTTCTGCAAGGGGAAGCAAGATGGGGAGGGGAGAGAAAGATGTTAAAAGGGGGTTTAGGGAAGTGGGAATTGTGCAGATGTTGGCTTTGTGTAGGTTGGGGTATTGTGTGCAAGGTTTCGGGGTTTTTCCTTGGCTGGCTCTCAACTTTCACATGGCTCACAATCTTAACTTGCATCCTTCGACTTTGCAGCTTGTGCAGAACTCTGGAAATCTTCCCATGGTGGCCAAACCTCTTTGTGGGATTCTCTCGGATGCTCTTTATATTGGTGGTGTTCATAAAATCCCATATATTTGCATTGGAGGTTAGTATCTTAATCACCTCATTCTTTAATAGTGTTCATCTTCAATGATTTCGTTAATTAGTTTTACCATGCTAAAATTCTTGCCCTTGATTTTTCTTATTTAACTTTTTTGTGTTAGAACTGTAATTTCTTTCTTAATAATTTAGTTTAGGTGGGAGTTTAGGAGAGATTTATAAGTGTTTTGTATTGTCTGGCACGGCCATTTTTATTCTTATCTTTCGTTTTAGTTTTTGGTTCATTGCCCTGTTTTGACTTTGTCTAAGCTAAAGATTCGGTTTGTCTCAGTTCTATATGCAAAAACTAGTGGAAATGAAAACTAAAGGTAGCCAAATTTTTTCTTTCCCTTAGATAACACATTCTTCTCAATTATATTAGTTTGCTTATGAAATTGTCTAACTTTACTGAAGCTTCAAGTTTCAAACCTAGCTTAACATTTAAACAAACTTTATGGATTGTATTATTTGATCTATAATCAGGTTTTATTCTTAAAGTGATACATTTTGACTGCTTTTGGTTCATAGTATTAAGTTCTAGTTGTTTAAGTTAGATTTAGGAATCACTGATATTAAGAAATGAATGATTCCTAATTTGTTCTTTATTTCATACGCTGAAATTTGGTATTTCCTTTCTGATTGACAATTTAGTATTCACCATTTAATGAATTTTGAAATTACATGAGCAATTAAAGTCTTACAAGTTTCAGAGTAGTTATAATTTATTAGTAATCCTGCTTCATTGAAATTCTGATGATATTGAAAATGATTGGTTTTTAGTAGAAATAGAAGGAATATGTAACCTTCTTGTGACTTGTGAAGATTAAAAGAGAATGGGGACTGATTCTCTTCAATAATATAAAGCTTGCCTCATGACCTTATGGGCAAATCGATAAGCATGCCCATAATTGAATGTCGTGGTTATTTAATTGTCAATATGCAATGACAGATTCTCATTGAAATAAATAACTTCAGTCATTTTGCAGATTTTGTCTTGGGGGCCATTCTCATTATGTCCAGTTGCTGCTAAAGCTCTTCCAACCCTGATGGCATGTGTCCTTCTCAGTAATCTTGGAGCAGCCATTGCAGAAGTGGGAAGGATGGTCTTGTGGCTGAGTATGGCCAAAAACACAAAATGGTTGGTCTCCAGTCTTATGCCTTTATGGTTACAGCTAGGGCTGGATTCGAGCCGAGCTCGGCTCGCGGCCAGCTCGGGCTCTGCTCGGTTTATTTATGGGCGGCTCGAGTTCGACTCGAGCTAAACTCGGCTCGTTTTCGGCTCGGCTCGGCTCATTTTTCATATCAAAACGACATCGTTTTGTATATATATGGATCAAAACGACGTCGTTTTGTATAAAAAATTTAAAAAAAAAAATCTACCGAGCCAACTCGAGCTCGATCGAGCCGAGCAGAGCCCGGCTCGTTTCGGGCTCGAACCGAGCCGGGCTCGAGCTCGAGCTGGCTCGGCTCGAGTCCAGCCCTAGTTACAGCTGCTGGTGGTATTCTAGGCAACTTACTAGGTGGATATATCTTACCCAAGGTGCCACCTACAACCATGTTCCTCATATTTGGTGTTCTATTATCTTTTCAACTTACGAACTCGCTATGTGTAAAAGAGATTTCTCTTGGTTTGGCTCAACCATTGCATTATGATGTTCCAAGAAAATCAATTTCAGAAAGTATTAAGGAACAGATGTCCAATTTGGTTATGGCAGTAGGTGAGGAAAGTGTATCCCGTCCTCTTGTGGCTCATAGCATCTGCTGCCATGGTCCCTATTTTGTCAGGTTCAATCTTTTGCTATCAAACTCAATGTCTTCATCTTAATCCTTCAGTAATTGGAATGTCACGAGTGATTGGGCAGCTGACGCTTCTGAAATTGCCAGTACTCTATGACTGTTACTGGAAGAAGGTTCCCTTGAGAAAATTGATTGGGATTGTGCAGGTTTTGTATGCTTCTTCCCTTCTTCTTGACTTTGTATTAGTGAGACAGATCAATCTTCAACTAGGAATTCCTAATGAGGTGTTTACCCTTTGTTTCTCGGGTTTAGCAGAAATCTTGCACAGTTTAAGTTCCTCCCATTTTCAATGCTATTGGCAAGTTTATGCCCACAGGGTTGCGAAGGCTCACTTACTTCTTTCTCAGCTTCAACATTGTATCTATCATCAATTACCAGTGGGTTGTTAGGTATTGGTTTGGGTTCTTTGATAGGAATAACATCTCAAGATCACTCGAGTTTGCCCGTGGGTATCTTGATACTGTTTCTTATGGCTTTGATCCCCTTATTATGGATTCATGATGTTCCTATGGCTCAACCTATCGTTGAGAAGGTAGGAAAGAAGGTATGAGTAAATGAACTCTGAAAAAATAGAAGACTCAGAAAAGATGTGCTGGATTCAGTATTTGTTTATCGCCATGAAACACAGAAATGGACAAGTTCTCATGATTCTGCATCTAGTTTTAAAAACAAGGACCAGTACAAAAGAATCTTATCAGTCTTCTGATTCTCATTTTGTGTAATCTATCTTGAATGATCATCTATAGGAGCTCTCAGGTCACAGTTCTTGTTACAGGTGACTTTTGTGCCAAATTTTCCTGGCCTCGTCTAATGAAGAGGAATGTTTTTGTTTTTGCCACTGTTCATATAATCACTTCACATCCCTGGTTCTCATATATTATATCAAGTTGACCATTCTGTAAACTTCATGAGTATTCAGCTAATGTATGATGACCATGAAGCAAAAGCAGCTAGATGCTTGCAGTGAAAGGAAAAAGTAAACACAATTAAAATAAAAGCTAACAAATTCATTCATGCTTCCTCCTCCTCCTTCTTTCAGCTCCATAAAGATTGCATTTGTTCCGGTTAAGAGTCTTTTTTTATTCGCATTCCAATGCTGTGTCTTCATATTGATAATGTCATATAATTCAATCCATCACCACTTATTTTACATGCTAATATATCAAGAAGTGAATGTTTGCAATGAGAGCGATTTTGAGAATTTCAGAGCTCAAAACCAAGTACTTAAAGACAGTTGCATAATTAACCTCATCCGCTTGCCCTTGAATCTGAGAAGGGGATGATCCTCTGTTTTCTTCTTGTTCGGTGATGCAAATGATAATGAAAGTCGCATTTGATCGAAAGATAAAAACTTGAACTGATCACAAGGCGTTCTATTCAAGAAATGTGGTTATGAAAATCCTATAAACAAACCAGAAGAATGGCGGTGGAAAAAACACTGAAGCTACCAACAAGATGGGCGAAAAAGCAGAGAAATCCCCTGTTTGCAACCGTATGGCTCGACTTTGAGGGGGGACTTTGACAGAGATGAACGAGAGCTGTAATGTTAGTATACATGGCAAGAAGCAGGAATGGGACTGTCAAAACAAGAGAAACATGATATGTGCAAATAATAAACACAAATTTATCTATAAACGATGACATATTATTATATGATTAAGTGATTTTGAATTAAAAATAAAATAACTTCTAATCACATGATGACATGTCTTTATTTGTGTACAAGTTTATACTCATTGTATATGCAAATAATATTATTAATTAACGAATATTGAATATTGAAAAAGTGATATTATATGTATAAATAAATTGTATAATCTATTTTGTATAACATATGTGATAATATCTAATTGAGTGATTTAAAAATGAGAGTCGACAATCATATAATCAATAATGAACTACCACCTTAGTTTATATATAAAAAATTATATAATTTGTCTACCCACGTAATTTTATTCATATTAAAAATTTGATGTTCATCTAAAAAAAATGATATGTGCCTAGTCGAATCTCAAACTCCCTATCGAATTTGGTTTTGTAATAAAATAATATATATAAATAATTTATTTTATTTAATTAACATAATAAAAAAAATAATGAGATATTATTTTATTTAAATAATAAATTAGTATTGTGTATTTCATAAAATATTCATTATATTAATAATATATTAATATTTTTTATGTTGATAAATTATGAAATTATTTAACTAATTTTTTTTCAACTTATTATCTAATTACTAATATTTTTTAAAAAAATTCATGTTACTTTTTCAAAAATTAAGAAATAAGAAAGAATAATATTATAATAAAATAAAAATTATCTCAATAATTTTTAAAATTTAAAGTAAAAGTGATAATATTATCTCATATATCATATATCATATCATAATGATAATAAATAATTATTTAATTTTTTATTATTTGATAAACTAAATAAAATAATAAAAATAATAAAAGATAAATTACAATAAACCAAATATCTCTAATTTTGATATCAGTCTAATTCTAAAATCAATTTTGATTTTTCAAAATGAAATTAAAATCAAAACTGTCTAATTATATAAAAAATTAAATTAAAATATATCTAAAATAAGTCAATTCGAAATGAAAATCAAATATGAACATTATATACTTGTCAATATTGATCGCAATTGAGTATTTTGATCACCCCTACCATGCATAGTCTAATTCAATTTACTTCCAACTTTTTAATAATTTTAAGTCCAATGTGGCCGGCTAACCACACCATATTTAAATAATTAGATAAACATAGATAAAATAAGTCTCACAAATCCATGGATTTTTATATATACAATTTATTATTGATTCTTACTTATCAATAAAAAGGAATAAAAAATAGTTAAGTAGATTCTTAATGACGCACAAGATTTCTTAAACTAAGCATGGTGCAGGGTAATTGAGAGTATCTAGTTCTAATCTCAAAGTGGGATCCTAGATTGATTTAAATAAGTTACTACAACCTTTTTTCTTTTTGTTTTTTTAAAGATCAAATGTTTATTTTCCACCCAAAGTTTGATTAACGAACAAATTCTTACATTTTAAATTTAAATAAAAAAATAAATTTTCACTCATCATTTAATTATGTTATTAATTTTTTTTAGATGTTAAAATTATAAAACTAAACTATCATTAATACTTTATATAAATATTAAATTACTAAAATATTTTTACTAATTTAAAATTTTATTATTTAGACATTTAAAAATATCAAAACTATATCTAATCTTAAATATTGTGTTTTTTTTTTGTAACGAGAAACTCTATCTGAGTCAGATCACCATTTTCAAGATCGAACCAATTACACCTAATAAGATAAATCTTGAATCTAATGACCGACTTCATAACCATTAAATTTGATAAATTAAAAATGTCATTTTGATAAGTCATCAAAAATGACTTGAACTCATATTTTCTTTTACATGAATTTTTTTTTTTTTCATCACTCAAATTATTATTTAGAAGTAAATAGTATTTGTTATTTCATCTAAACCTTGGGTGTGCCCACCTTTTTGGACTCAAACCCAAGGCCAAACAATATGATCTCACGAGAGCATAAACTATTGAGTCCACAGGGAGTTGATTTAAATGTTATGATTTGTTTAATTTTTTTTAGTTGTAATTATCTTTTTTTTTTTAATTTCGGCTCACCCCTAAACATATGTCATTTTAAGAAAAAAGTCTATGCAAAATGGTACTCTTACATTTTGATTTAATGAAATTTATTAATATAAGGGGATGATGGGTGGAAATTTGATTTTAAAAAGTTAAGTAGAAAGAATTTTGATTTGAGCAAATCTTGGTAGTATATTGTTTTTTGGCCAATACAAGGACAAAATCAAAAAGGCCACCAAGGGTCGTACTCCGTAAACTTACCTTTCATGCTTTTTGGTTCTCAACTTACCATAAAGTTTTGATTAACAGATAACAACAAATTAGCTTATCTTAATTAAATTTAATCGAGTATTTCCTATCAAATCGTCTTTATTTTAGCCACTAATACAAGTTAATAATTGTTTCATACCTGAAATCTTTTTCACTTCAGAGTCTTTTATATTTTTTAGTGCATCTATAAAAAAAATGCCTTGCAGTTTACAAAAGACACGTTACTCTATTAAATAAGTTATTCTTTTCGGTTCGATATCCAATTTTTATATCATGTGATATCGAAACTATGATAATCGGATCCCATTTTGATAAATTTAATTAATAATTGCCAAAAGACTAATTTCCACTCAAAGTTAGCTAAAATGATATATTTCCATTCTTTAAGTTTTAAAATATCGAACTCTCATCTATCATCAATTTTTATAATTCTATTAGTGAATTTTATTAAGTAAAAAAGTAATTAATTAATTTTAAGGAAAAAAAATTTATTATCTCTTATGTTTTCTATTTCTGTTTTTTTACCTTAATCCATTTCAATTCTATTTCCCCATTAGTTTTTTTATTTCCTTTTTCAAAAGTTTGGAAGATGAATTATAATTTTTTAAAATATTAATATTGTTTACAAAAAATTTTAGGTGGTTTTCGAAAATTCAAAAAGTTTAATGGTGTTTTTAAAAGTTTTAAAATTTTAATGTACCCTTCGATTGTTTCAAAAATTAAAGTTACGCTTTAAAATGGCCAAAACACTATTAAAGTTGGTTAAATTTTATATATATATATATATATTTTAAAGTTTAAGTAATAAAATTTTAACCTAATAAATATATATTAATAATTTAACATTTATATTAACTATTAATAACTAATTTTAATCAAAAAGTAAGACAATAATTTTTAAGAAAATTAAACAGATTTACTAACAAAATTTATGTAACTTTAATTTAATTAGTAGTGACAAATCAATTATCAGATGAATTTAGCAAAATTTGATCATTTTATTAATTAAAATCATACATTAAGTTCACACCATCTACATCAGTCCAAAGCCTCGGTCAGCTTTCTTTGGGCCTTCTCATTTTATGATGATAAACTACTGAAATTAACTAGTTAAGTGGACACAGATTAATTAAGAACACAAAAGTTAACCCAAAAACAAGATTAACAAAAGGGGGAGACTAAATTGTGCAAACTTGCTTTGCCTGCAGCACCAAAATTGCCATGAAAATCATCCAAGTTCCACAAATTGTCCCACAGAAACTCCTCATTTGAGAGCTCTGTGACAAGTGCATTGCCGCCCAACAACCCTTGTTCTTCAGCTCCCATTTCTTGCCTCGGTTGAGGAACATATGGAGCTCTGTGTTCATTTTCCTCGAGCAAAAACATAACTTTTTTCATGTCCAATTGATTGAGTTGTTTCTGAGGCTGCTGTTGCTCCTGCTGCAGCAGCTGCAGCTGCTGTTGTTGTTGACGGAATTGTTGCCTTTTCAGCAGCCGATTCTCGGCCTTATCGGAGTTCTCAGGAGACATTTTGGCCTTTTTCTTGAAATGGGTTCTCCAGTAGTTCTTGATTTCATTATCAGTCCTCCCAGGCAAGCTTCTGGCAATTGTTGACCACCTGAAGTAATTAAATTGGCTCACTTAGTGATCTAACTTCCTCAAATTTGCTTGAAAGATTAACATAAACATGATCAAAATGTTCACCTGTTGCCCCAGCGAGCATGTAAATCTAGAATTATGCTTTCTTCATGTGGGGTTATCTGCCCTCTCTTCAGGTCTGGCCTCAGATAATTCACCCATCTCAATCTGCAACTCTTCCCATTCCTTCTCAATCCTGTACACCAAAAAACAACCAAAAAGATTATCAATAAAACTGATCAAATTAAAGCATAACTGTAGTTGTTTTAGTTAGAATAAATAAGTACCTGCAAGTCTAGCAACAGAGTTCCATCTTCCTTCACCATGCAATCTGACATATTCAATAAGTAATTTATCTTCTTCAGCAGTCCAAGGACCTTTCCTCCACCCCTCTTCAATGAGGCCCCAACCCAAGTGACCAGCCATCACTCCCCAAGGCATGAATGTAAAGAACAAGAAGCTTAAAGCCTAAAAGCCTTTGTTTTGATTCTTAAAATTCTTAATAAGCTCCTCACCTTGCTATTTTGTCTAGGTGAAGTTATTATTATCTTCGAAATCTATGGCATTTGAGGTATGTGTTTATCGCAAATTTATATATGCGCTCGGCCCTCCTGTTTCAATGAGTCATTTTTTTTTTTTTTAAACAAAAGAAACTTTATTTGAATTGGATCTTTCTTTTAAAGTGAATTTGATCATATTAAACTGGTAAAATTTTATGTCTAATAACTGCTCTTATATTTATTGTACAATATAAGTCAAGACTTTTATCTTAAAATATCGTAAAAAAAAATTTAAACTTTTATTCTCTTATACCTAGAATCCTCTTAATTGACACTCAAATTATCTTGAGGACATTTCATCACTCAATTTTGTGTCCTTTTCAAAATCATCTATATCCGTTTCACTGTTTAAGCTACTTGTTTATCTGTACAACACCATCATCAATTGAGAAAATGACTTGGAAACCCTTTTCACCATCAGGGTTTTCATCCAATTTCCCATACTAAGATACCCATCAAACGGCTGTGATGTTTCTCATAAAGGGGTGTAATGAAGGGCCAATTTGGGGAATTAGACAGAATGTTAAGGCATTGGGTGACATGTTCTAAGACTAAGATGGATAAAAATCCAAATGGAAATTATTTGATTAATGGAAAGGTGAGACAAAAGAGAAACAAGAATCTTATGGCCTTAGGCCACGTATAAACTTGGGCTTACGCATAGGGTCAATGAGATTGCATAGCCCTCAAGCATGGTATGAGAAATAAGACATTAAATAAAACTGGGTGGTGGATTTTTTAGTATGAAAATTACAGAGGGCAAATGAAATTTCTCCAGCTGTTGAGTTTGTCCTCTTCTTTAGGATATTGATTAATGTCATCTCCATTATTTCTTAATAAAATAGGTTTTGTTGGATTCCAAATTGAGTAATGGGGAGATTAATTTATTCCTAGTATTGATTGTTTTGACACATCATTTAGAGAACAGGTGTCATCTTTAGGTCTAGAAACTCTTGTTCACTTGCAGTCTTGTAATTGTTTAAATTTTGTTTAGAGAATTTGATCCTAGAAATTTGGTGTATTTATTTGCAGTTATGAAATTACTCAATAGTTATTTTCTTTTATTCTGTACGTAGTAGAAATGTATAGAACCAAAAGAGATAACAATTTGCAAGGATTATCACTCTATTAAATTACTATAAAAGACTCAAGGTTAGCCCAAGTAGTGAACAATCACGGGTTATTTATAAACGTTCAAGATTCAAGAAATCTCAATATGATATATTATAATAAAATTTATCTCTAACTTATTCTATCTAAAATTACAGGTTTAAATGACTGTAAACCCTCAACCTTTTATCATAAAAGTTCTTCAAGTTAATTTAAAAAAATTACTATAAAAAAATTATTAGATAAACTAAACCATTTTATAATTTACTTTATTCCTTATTTCTTCTTGTTATATAATAAAACTCTTTTTAAACAAATTCATGAAGTGATATATAATGAAATGATAGGTCAGATAAATAGTAATTAGTGACTTAGTATGTGAGTGAAAATTCTTCAACTCGAGGTGATAACTTCCTATATCACATTTATTCTATCTCGTTTTTATATGAGTGAACAATAATTTCATGCTAAATCGAGATTAATCCGTTATCGTTAGTTTCTTTATCTTTAATAAAATCGAATAAAAAGTTAATTTTTTACTTAAACATTCAAGTGATAATTTTTATCTGTAAATATAACTGTTTATATATATGTATGTATAAATATTCTTACGGTGGTAACTTGGCAATTATCCTTCTAGTTGATTGTATAAACCTAATTAAAGTTTTCTAGTCATCTATTGTAATTATTGTATAAACTTTGTCGAAATAGTTTTTCTAAGAGTAAATAATATAACCGTAAACGTAAATTCTCAAACATTAAGTCGAACTAAATTTAAAATGTCTCATTTTATGATTCTCTTTTGTTCTCGTATAATACACATAATTATTTAACTAATTTAAACTATTATCATAATAATTTATTTTGTGCAAAATTTGAAATTATATACGAAAAATTTCCTCAACACTTACATAGAATTTTCCTCTGAATTGTTCGTAGTTCTCGTTGGTGAATTTTCGTCATATCATAAGTAGAAGCAGCAGCCGCGGCAGCCTGTTAAATATATATTTTTACTAAAAATTCTAAAAGAGAATGATGAAACAAAACACCAAATGAATAATGTGAATAACATTAGTTAGTGAGACCACATATATAGACTTTCTAGATGCTTTCCGACTTCAAACTTGTCACAAGATTATTGAAGCTTGAGACTATTTATTTGGTCATTAAAATAATCTTTTTAATTTGGTTATTAATTAATTAAAATTAGAGTAAACAGATCATTAATTGATGTCATTTACAAAAAAAAAAAAAAAAGCTTACTATAAAATTAAAGACAAACCAAATGGTGGTTAATTAATTGGAAGAAGAATCATTTTTTACCTTTCATTTTCATTACTTTTTCTATTTCTTAGCTGTGATCCACAAAAATTATCCCATTTCCATCGACTTTAATTAAACATGAATCATCATACATTCTGGTTACTATTTTGACCTAATTTTGTTGATAATCAACTCTTAATCCCATTACCCTTTATTAATCTCCCTCTAATTATACTTAATTAATCATACTTCCTGTCTAATTATTTCATCCTGTACCAATTCTTCTGCTTCAAACTTGATAAAATAGAAATCAAACACATTAACGTGTTCTTTTACCCTAATCTATCCGTTAAATCAGATTTCATTTGACTGTCGTTATCACGTCAAGTACTTTTTGGTACTAATCTTGAGGCTTTTTGGCCGCACGAATGTGTGAAGAAGACTTTGCCTTGCTATTATTGTTAGTCAATCGGTCAATTAGCCTTTTGGCTGGCAAATATTGGCATCATCCTGTGCTTGTGCTTTTTGCTGTGGTACCAAGCAACAAAAAATATTAGTTTCTGGCATAGTACAAGACAAATATCGTCCCTACATCATTAGTCAAGTGTTCATAGACACTTGAATAAGGGTAAATATGGTAAAAAAATACTACACAGTAGACGACATCGTTTTCACGAGCTTTAAGCATTAGGTAAACAAACACTTTGGTTAATCATGGTGAATGGAAAGTGGAAAGAAGTGGCAGTGGAATTTGATGCAAGCAAATTAAGATGTTTAATCTGGTCTTTTACTACTTGATTGAGGAGACCCTTTGCCTTTTCAATTCCGTGCCTATACACCGTCCTTGATATGCACCAACACCGGCCAAGCGCTGTTCAATTGACAAGGAATCCACATATAACCTGATTAATTAATAATATCATATCGTATAATTAATAATATTCTTTTTTATATATCTGATAAATAAAATGAGAGGTAAAAACAAAAAAAAAGAAGATAAAGGAAAGTACTGATTCTTCTAAAATCATAGTAAATGATTTATAAAAGTTACACAGACGATTTTTTTCTGTCTGTTGCACAATTTGATTCTTGGATATAATATCTTATGCTTAAATTTCAGTTTAATGAAAACATCTTTCATATACTAGTAATAAGACTAACATTATGACGTAATATAAATTCTTTACTAAGAATGATATCATTTACGTCATTACAGTTAAACTCTATATGATAGCTAGATAAACAATAAACTTAAACAAACTCGAGACCATAATAAATAACTAATAACTCTACAAAAATAGACTTGTAAAGTTCTAGTAACCCCATAAAACCATCCATGAATTTACCTGGAAACATAAATGATCATAAAAATAAATATCTTTCACCATTTAAAATAATTCATATGAGGAAAAAATGTAAATCTGTTTATGGAAAATTTTTAAGCTATGAAATTTGCCAATAAAATGCTTTAAAATGGCAATAAGGCATCCTAAAGAGTAATGATGTTTTGGTGCTTTAATTTCTTTCTCACTATCAATTTTGATTGACTTGCTCGATCAATAGCATTTATATGATGTGTAGAAATTGAGGGCTTAATTTTTTGCAATATAATTTCCCTTCTAGAAAGAAACAAAGAAAGGCATCAAATTTAAGTACCAAGAATAAATGTAACTAGGACTTTTCCATTGTTGTTCTTAATTGTGTTTCTTTAAATAGGTCATCCCGACTTTTGCTTGTTTAGATGCCCTATCTTTTTTGGGTAAGATAAACTTAGGGTATTTTAAATTTCTTCGGATGCGTCTACTTTTTCTTCTTTTAATATTCACATTTATTAGAAAAATAAATAAAAAAGGTTTTAGTGTACCATTGTTATAGCCATCAAGAAGAAAGGTGAGTGTAGAGGGTCCTATATCAAATCATTCATTTCTTTAAAAGATGTTCTCTCGATCTAAGAAATTAAAGTTATGTGTCTAATTTGATTTGAATGATAAAATTGAATTAAATTATTTAAAAATTATAATTTGGTTGAATTTAATTTGTTCAATAATTTAGTTTGAATTAATAAATTAAAAATATATATTTTATTATTTAGATTAGGTTTCGGCTATTTTTAATTCAATCTAAATTAAATTATATTTTTTAAATATGTAAAAGTTAAATGAGTATTTTCTACCCAAGGTTTGATAAAATTACATTTGAATAATTTATTTTTTAAATTATTAAAAAGACAAAAAATTCATCATACTATAAAATTCTCCTTTGATTTCAAGGATAAAAAAAATATTTTTATATCTACTAAATAGGGAGAGAGAAAAAAAAAAGGAAGGAGAAAATGTAAACATTCTTAGCATTCATGCGTATTTGTTAGGTATAGCTGCTAAAGTAAAACTACTAACTGTTGGGCCCCCATCTCAAGTTATTGGGCCTCTTGGGCTGTAATTTTATAATCCTTTACTTTAAAAATAATAATAAAACGACGTAACAAAAACGAGTATGTTTGATTTAAATAATTTTAAAAAGAATAATAAAAAATTATTATAAAAATATATTATCTAGAATATCACAAACCATTTGGTACGAATTATTATTCTAATAATCTATATTTTATTATTAAAAAATGAATAAAATATTACTTTAATAATTTATTTTTCATCATTGACGTTATCTTGTCTGATTTATTAGATAATAATAGATTTCAATAATTTTTTATTACTAATCATGATGTCACAATTAATACGTGGGTAATAGGAGTACTAATTTAATCTTAAATATTAAAAAATACTTTAAGGGTGAGTCTGGTTTTGATAATATTTTTATTACTAAAATTGAAAAATTATCTTGAAAATAAATTATCTATAAGATTATTATTTATACATATCAGTTTTTATCAAATATAGTAATAATGTATATCTAATAATCTTTTAAAGAATATATCTTTGTGGTAATTTTTTATTTTTGGTAATAAAAGATTGTCTGAATCAAATACAGTCTTAATAACATTAGAGTGAGGTTGTGTGTACATTTGTGAGTATCAATAACAATATATTACTACGTGATACGAGTTATTTTATTCTTTATTCAAAATTACTCAATTATATTATGATTTATTATTATTAGAATTCAAATTAATACGCATACGTATATTTTTAATACTAGAAAACACTTATGATGCATTTGGTTTGAATATTATTTTATTAAAAAAATTAAAATATTACCTTAAAAATAAATTATTTGAAAAAAATCATATATGAATTATTACAATATTTAATAAAATATGATAAAAATTAGTAGGTATAAATATTAAAGGTAATAAAAAAATTAAGATATTATTTTATTTAAATATTTTTCAGTATTCTAAATTATTTTTATGTTACTTATTATATTAATTGAAAATAATGTTATTTTTATTCTTAAAAAAATAAATAAATAAAATAATAATTATAATAAAATCAAAATTAGCTTAATAATTTTTTAATACTTAAAATGAAATAAAATCATTTTTGACAATAAAAAATTATCAAAATTTTTTATTATTTATTAAATCAAATAAAATATTATTAATAATAAAAAATAAATTACAAAAATAATCTTTCATACTTAAACAACAGCCTTATAATTAAATTAGGAATGAATATAAATATTTATAATTTCAAATAAAGATAAATATTTAATGACTTGGTTTTTTAAATATATATTTTTGAATTTGTAAAATAGAATTTTAAGCTGTTTTTAATATTCATTTATTGTAAATATGATATATAAGGAAAAAAATTCAATGAGTTGCAGTTGTGCTGTGAGACACAGCCCGAGCCCTGAATCTCTTTTTATGAACAAAAATTTATATTTTTTGTTTGTTTTTGAAAAAAGAATAATAACCTTTCTCTGACATCTAAACGCTATTGTTCTTCATATTCAAAACAACCATGAAAGTTCCCTGAATCTCTTTAAAACCCTGAAGGAACCCATTTTTCCATGCAAATTTCTTCACTCAACTTTCAATTTTCCTCAAAAAATGGGTTCTCTTGTTCCATTTCAAGACCTCAATCTGTTGCCGTCGCCACTTAGTCCCGCCGCTGCCGCCACCTCTACTTCCGCCGCTTCTGCGCTCCTAACCCCCAAAATCGAACCCAATTCCGAACCATTGGACCAACCCATCCAAACACAGCAGCTTCAATGCCCACGGAACAACTCTGAACCACTATTCTCCAGTTCTACCCCTGTGGTTTCCCCTAATTCCGAAAATGCCCCCGCCTCTCAGTCTTCCGATCAAGATAAGGTCTACTCCGAGTTCTTCCGAATCTCCGAGCTATTCCGCTCGGCTTTCGCTAAAAGATTACAACAATACGATGATGTCGATGTCTTGGACCCTGATTCTCGCGCTATTGTACCTGTAAACCAAGAAGACCAGCTCTCAAACGCGGTCCCTTCGCCGCGTCCAAGACCTCCGAAACGATCTTCGCAGCTCGTCCGTGTTACGGATTTGAACCTCGAAGATGAGAGGTACTTTCGTGATGTTGTGAGAAGAACAAGAATGGTTTATGATTCTTTGCGCATTTTCGCCGTTGATAAAGACGAGAAAAGAAGAGGAGAGAGTCACATGAGGCGGGCACGTGGCGATTTAACTGCTTCTGCAGTGATGAAAGATCGCGGCTTGTGGCTTAATCGCGATAAAAGAATCGTGGGGTCTATCCCTGGTGTTCAAATTGGTGATTTGTTCTTCTTTAGAATGGAATTGTGTGTTGTTGGATTACACGGTCAGCCTCAAGCAGGGATTGATTACTTGCCTGGCAGTCAGAGCTCGAATGGAGAGCCGATCGCAACAAGTGTCATTGTTTCAGGTGGTTATGAAGACGATGAAGATGCAGGGGATGTTATAATTTACACTGGGCATGGTGGGCAAGATAAATTTAATAGGCAATGTGAACATCAGAAGTTGGAAGGAGGGAATCTTGCTTTGGAGAGGAGTATGCATTATGGGATTGAGGTAAGAGTCATAAGGGGCATTAAATATGAACGTAGTTTGAGTTCAAGTAACAAAGTGTATGTTTATGATGGTTTGTATAAGATTCTTGATTGTTGGTTTGATGTGGGTAAGTCCGGTTTTGGTGTTTACAAGTATAAACTAGTGAGAATTGATGGGCAACCGGAAATGGGTAGTTCGATTTTGAGGTTTGCTGAGAGTCTTAGAAGTAAGCCATTATCGGTGAGGCCAATGGGTTATCTTAGTCTAGACATATCCAATAATAAGGAGAATGTTCCGGTTCTTTTGTTTAATGATATTGATAAGGATCATGATCCTTTGTATTATGAGTATCTCACCAAAACTGTGTTTCCTCCATTTGTGATTAATCAAGTGAGTAATGGTTCTGGATGTGATTGTGTTTCGGGTTGTACCGATGGTTGCTTTTGTGCTTTGAAGAATGGGGGTGAGTTTGCTTATAATGGTAATGGTTGTCTCTTGAGAGGCAAGCCTGTAATATTTGAATGTGGGGCGTTTTGTAAGTGTCCACCAAATTGTCGAAACCGTGCTTCTCAAAGAGGGTTGAGAAATAGATTGGAAGTGTTTAGGTCTAGGGAGACAGGTTGGGGAGTTAGGTCTTTAGACTTGATACATGCTGGTGCTTTTATATGTGAATATACTGGGGTTGTTCTAACAATGGAGCAAGCACAGATTTTTGCCATGAATGGTGATAGTTTGATTTATCCAAGTCGCTTTTCTGCAAGATGGACAGAGTGGGGGGATTTGTCTCAGATATTTTCTGATTATATGTGTCCATCTTATCCCTCTATACCACCTCTGGATTTTGCAATGGATGTATCAAGAATGCGAAATGTTGCTTGTTATATTAGTCAAAGTCCAACTCCAAATGTGATGGTTCAGTTTGTGTTGTATGATCACAATAACTTGATGTTCCCCCACCTTATGCTTTTTGCAATGGAGAACATCCCTCCTTTGAGGGAGCTAAGTCTTGATTATGGGGTGGCTGATGAATGGACAGGGAAACTTGCTATTTGCAACTGAATAGTTCATAGAGATGTTACCATTTTTTCTTTTCACAGCCCAACATTGAGGACATGATGCATTGAGGTAAACTTCAATTTTGTGTCCCTGCAATTTTCAGTAGTTTATAGTTTGGCCTGCGCCAAATTTTCATTTTGTTTAAACATTCATTGATGTCTTGCTGATGTTTTGTTGTAATTTTAGTTAAATTTTAACTTTGTCACCTATAATGAGGTGCTAGGAGTGCTTCTTGTGCAACTTCATACCTAATCATCAAATAGTCGAACAATTTTCATATATGTAATGTTCAGAAACTTATAAATGATGTAGACTTTTTTATATTTATTTTTATGTACTTGTTTTTGTTCTTTGTTGTTTAAGTGAGTTAGATGAAACCCTCATGGCATCTCTCTCTTTTTTTTTTTTTCAAATATTCACTTACATTTTCATGATATTTTTAGCAAGCTTACTGTAGTAGGGTTCAGTCCCAATAGTTTTGGGTGGGTTGAATTTTATTGGTGATTGTCTCTGGAAGATCATTGTGAATTGATATGCTATGATGCATACGTTTGGAAGAGCAGGAGACCTTAGCTAAACTTTCTCTGTTTCAAATTTATGTGTGAAATAATTCAAAGGTTAATTAAAACACAAATAGAAATATTAATACTTCTTAAAATTGCGCTGCTTAAAGATAATATATTTAACTGTGATTACTTTTCATTGGTAGGCATAAACATGCGTCTATTTTCTCTATAGTCCTTTATTATTCACGTGGCAATGTGGACTCAGGTGAAACTATATTCCTGAATTACATTTGAGGTACTTATGTTAGACATAAGAATTATGGACTCATAGACTTGCTCATCCCTGTAAATTTATCTAGCAATACATTGCAAATGACTACTGTACAAGCAAAATCATTAAATTAAACTTATAATTTCCAAAAGGGATATATTTGGATTCAACTAAATAACATCCAAATCATGAAAGTTTCCTCCAATTGAATTGCATTTGTACTTCATATGGGCATATATCTTCGAGAAAGAGTTGGAAGGCATCTTCTTTTACAAAAGCGGTTGAGAGTCAGTGATTTAGAAATCTCTGTGGTCCCTTTATGTAGTCTTAATTCATTGGTTATTGCTACTTTCCAACCTTCTTGTAGTCTTAGTCCACCACAGACATTCTTCACTTCCTCTAATATTGCTACCCTGAGCTATGCCTGACCTGTACTTGTGATATTGAGGCCCAGGCAAATGACGAGCTTTTTGGCCAATTTTGGGATGATAAACTACAGACCAACAAATTGTCATATAATATAAGATACTTATTCGAAGCTTAAAGTTTAAGTACCCGATTCGCTTTGGCTGCAGAATATGCATTACTGTCATGAGGGAGTTCATCTTACATGGTATTTAAATCTATTGTTGGGATTATGGAAAATCTTTGATGCTTTTCAATTGAGTTCAGGGTTTTAAGGCATTAGATTTTCTAATGTATGAGGCAGTTTCATCAATTTCGGTATCTATTCCTGTCTTGTATTTCATGATCATGGATTGGATAATTTTATAAATGGTAGTGTACGCAAATTTTATGGCCAGTGAGAGAGAACTCTTGTAGATAAAAAGTTATAAAGGAGCAAAAACGGCTAAATGTACTTTGGTAAGAGTGATGTCAAAGAATTAAATATTCCTGGGCTATCTGATTGTAGGACATGGAATTCGCGAAGGAGATTGCAGCTGATTCAGTGGTGATGGTTACAGAGTCCCCAGTAGATGACTATGGAATTTTCTTTTTAAATACACATTTCTTGCTTTTGAAAGAGAAAACCACCATTGTAAACAAATGATGGTTGTACATGGGCTCATATTAGTGCTAATTTGGTATATGAAGTTGAACGATTGAGTTCTGCAAACATCTCTTTAGTGCTAAGAATAGTGATAAATGGTAAGGGATTGCTGTGGTAGTTGCCTGTATGGCTTGACATTAATGGTAATTGTGGAACAACAACATTAAAAAGTATTGAATATGTTGATGTTAATTTACATTTGATTTTGATAAAAGATTCTATCAGCTACCAATTATGCTTTTAATTCTGCTTGTGATGCATATAAGGTCATTGCATAAGCAAATATTAAGATGTTTAGCCTCCATGTATTTAAGAAATAGTATAATAAGCTTGTAATGCTTCTAGTCCTCTACTTTTCCATTTAATTTAAAAGATTTAGAGAGAGAGAGAGGGAGAGAGAAAGAGAGAGAGAGATAACATATAGTTACTGAATTTCTAACTGTTACTTTTTCATGTTTAAAGGATAGAAGGCTTGTGATATTGCTTATGTGTTAATCCAGTCAATTGCCCTAGTTTCCTCTTTAATTTCTAGATATGGAAGAAAAATATTATGCGGAAATTTCTCTTTAAATTACCATGAGTGAAGGAAGAAAATGAATGAGAGAAGGCATGGCATTTGATGCCTACACTAGGGCTTAGTTCAACATATTGTATCATACACATGGAGAAATTAATATTAGTTGAACTCCATTTTTGAATCTGTGTTATCATGGTGTCTGAATTAGAGTTCAGACATTTTCAGTGCTTTTAGAATTGTATAGGCCTATTTTTTAGTTTGGATCCAAAGGCTGTCTGTTGGCCTGGTAATTTCTTTGTATCTGCTGTCATTTATGCGCCTATATGCTATTGTATTCATACTTTTGCTTATCTCAAGTTTATGTATAGCATTTTGTAATAATCTATAGTCTTTGATTTGGTGATTATAGTTGGATGCTGGATTTGTCTCTATAGTTTATCAGTTTGTTGGTGTCTACATGAGTAGAGTTGTTTCTTAGTTATAGTTGGATGCTGGATTTTTCTGATAAGCTTAGGTGTTGGTGGGTTACCATGCGCATATATAATTCAATTGCTTTTTTTTTTTCCTATTGTTTATATAATTAGAAAACATGATAGTTGTTGACTGTTAATTCATTGTGTATTATGCAACTATTATTATTTGTTAAGTGTTGTATTTGCATACCATATGGATTATGACCCATGAATTCAATGACACTGAATATGGTTATATTTGTTGACATGACATACTACAATTGTCTTTTGCAGATAGCAGATAATAGAAGTTCTGCAGTTTTTGCAAGCATGCTCCTCGGAATTTTGGGTCCTTGTTTTTTTGCTTGGAAAGTGGTGCTTAAAATGTGGTTGTAGTATTATCTTTTTTCTTTAATTTTTTGAGTCCTTGTCTTTTTTCTTGTAGCTTTAAGATTTTGACATCTAAACTGCTGCATCTCTTCATTCTCCTGCAATGAGTTCATTGTACCAAAGATTCTTCATCATGGGAGAAGGATGAGTTCAAATCTGGGCAAGAAAAACATGTGAATTTGCTTTGGGGCTACTGCACTGACTTCTGCTGACTGTTTGACATTATAACCATTTCTGGAGATATGGAATGAAGTCTGTTTTTGCCGTCCCACTGGGTGTAGTCATCCCGATGTTTTGCAACTTCTATTGTTATGAACTTGTACCAATATTCTGTACATATTTGATCAAACACGGATAAACTTGTACATAACTTTGTGTGTAAGTGCATGTATAAACGGATGGAGCAAATCCATGTCAATTGCTGTTCTTTTAATTTTCTTTATTTTACTTGCAGTTTTCGGAGGTTGATGATACTCAGATGAAAAAAGCCCCTAGAAGACAGATTATCAAGTCATCTGGAAGCTGGTAAAATGTATAACAAAGAAGCATATTGCCAAAATTATAATTTGCAGACATATTGGACTCCAAATTTAGTTTTTTATTACTATAGTTAAATTATAACTGTTCCATTATCAGGAAAATGCGAAAAAGAGTTTTCTAAGCTTTACTTTGTACATCTGAATGAGAGCTTTCAAGATTACTCAAAAGTCTTCTCAATGTTTGATGCTACAACATTTAACAGCATCACTAATCTGGCTAGTATGTAACCAATGCTTGTGAAGAGGTAGTTTGATTTTTTCCCAGTTGACGCTGCCTGGCTCGTTCCATTTTTCGTTTCCGCCATTCTTCTAAAGCTGATGATGATACTAAGTATCAGTAAAATAACAATTCACCATATTTTCAATCCTACAAAATGTAGGACAAAAGAAAAATAGGAAATGCTGAAATTTTGAAGCGTAATAGAAGAGTGAGGCACCTTTTAAGTTTGCAGCGTCATTGGCGGAATGTAGATCCTTCAATCTTTTCGAAAGATCGACTGCTGCTGTCTGCTTTGCCTCTTTGTGTTGAACATTTTCAGGTTCTGCATTTACTTCCTGCTGGATTTCCCTCACCTGAAAATATGGAAAAAGAATTAAGCCTGGTGTGAAGATGTATCATCTACCAGTAACAATACTTCAACTTGAATGAAAAAAAAAAGAATTTTTAACACTTCAATGAAGAATGATCAAGAAGCCAAGAAAAATTAAAAAGAAATCTTGAGATGAATCACTTGTTTTATGTACTGCAGCTTCAGCCATATTTGCAACTAAACAAGGAGCCAAATCATGCTTACTCTTTTTATAAGCTCTAGTGGTTGCATAGCGAGACGAATCTCTTCAGATTCTTTGATGTACTTAAGCTGAACTGCATTCAAATAGTGATACAAAACTTTCAAATGTATGGGCAAGGCCGGTAACAATCAAATCAACATATATGAGATAACCAGTAAGGTAGATAAAAGAATGACCTACAGAATATAAATAACTTTCAACTGGCAACACTTCAGGAATGAAAAAGCAATGAGATACGATGATTGAAAGATAATACCTAGACAAAGGAAAAACGTAATAAAATTATACAGTCGGCCCTTTGGACTGCATGACTGGAAAAGATGAAGGATATATAACATTCACAGAAAGCACATAATTGAATTATGATATCTGGCCTTTGGACTACAAGCACAGAAAAGACAAGCAATATATATTATATTAATATAGAGAATATATACACATTGATGACAATTTTGAGCTCTACATCTGAAATGGATTACGAATAATCCCCCTCACAGAATAGATTCACTTACAACACAACCTAAAATTGACATTGCATGTTACATTAAATTAAAACAGAATCTAAAAAATTCAATCCCAGATCAAAACCAAACAAATTGGATTGAACTAAAATTTGGTATGTCAGAAATTCAATAGCTTACCTTCTTAAATCCCACCAGATAACCCCACTGACTATGAGACACATTTATAGAAAAATATGTATACTTCAGGACATCATCCCAACGATGGAAAGGGAGATAGAGCTATGAATAAATTTGGGATCCAACCACATAAACAACAATCTTTTAGGGCCATGAAACTGATTTCATCGTTAAGTAGAATGGTATTTCTATGTACCTCTCAACCTTAGCAAAGAAAGTAAAAGAATTGTGAATAATTTTAATTTTAGTTTTAATGCAGACAAAATACCTTTATTTAATTTGTGTTAAAATTTGCAATTATAGCATTTCAATTTGGATAGGAAAAAAAGTGTTTCTCAATCCTTAATTAAACTTAAATATTCTAAAAATCACAATCAGTTTGGAGGTATATATGCTTGTTGGTATTTAGATAACTCCATTCTTGGTCATTAGTCTTGTTTGATAAGGATTTTCAGGGAAGAAATTCTAGATGAGAAAACAGGAAAAATATACTTCACTCATCGGTCATAATTTTTGCCACACACAAATCAAGGAAACGGCAAAGGATGAACTCTTAAATGGCACAAATTTGGATAATCAAAATCCAAAATTTCTAGGATTAGTCAATTCTTAAAAACAAACTTATATTAAATGACATACAGGAATAAATATCAGCTCAAAGGTTTAAAAGAAACTAGAAAGAATTCAATACTTAACCATGTAAACCATATAGAAAAACTGAACCTAATTCCTGGAAACATCCAAGAACAGAGGCCTAAGCGGTTAAAAAGCTCAATATTGATAGATATTAATATCAATATCTTAAATCACCAAATTCATCAACCATATATCAACACTGAACCCATACAACAAGACCTATCACCACGAGAGAAATCTTCCCCTATAGCAGCATAGAATTAACAGGATCATAAAATTGTGGATGCCACTCGACACAAAAACCCATCTAATGCAAAACAAACCTGCTCACGCATTTCACCATCAATTCTACCATAAACTAACAGTCTAACTCCATTCAAACAATATGCATAATCTAACCCATATAAAGAAATGAAAAAATAGATAAATTAAACATCAAAAATCATCATAACCAACATAAGCATCCAATACCCATAAATTAAAAAAATCCCAGCTTAAATGAAAAGTAAATCACCCCATCTCACCAACAACATAACCATCCACCATGGAAAAATTAGTGAAGATTCTCCAAACAAACAAATAATAATTTCGACAAAGCCAGCAAAATTATCCAGCACCCACATGATATTCAAAGTTATTTTACGAAAACGTTGATAAAGGTTGAAGAGTAAAGAAGGAAAACAGAGACCTGAAGTGGATTGATTTGAGGAGAGCTTGTTACGCGAAGAGAGAAAGAAGTGAAGCATGAAAAGAGCGGCGATGACATTCAAAACAGTAATGAAAATAGTAGCGTTCTTGAAGGATAATCTCACTCGCCATGAAAGTTGTGTCTCCATTGAAATAACAGTCTACAAGTCTGAGTGATATGAGTTTACAGAAAAAAGAAACAAGACGAAGAGATGTAGTTGATAAAGGAAAACGTTGTCATTGGTTGGACTTCTATACAATAAACAAGTCAATAACCAAGCGAGTCTTGCGTAGTGTCCCACTTCAACTGCAAGACGTTTCCAGCAAGTTACAGTAAATATATATATATTTTTTATTAAAAAATATTATTTATTTACTCTCATAATTCATGTTATCTTAGGAAAAGGAAATTAACCATATAAATGTAATTACATCAACTTATAATTATCATGCCAGTTTCCTGTTTTATGGCTTTCCTACTTCTTCTATTAGGAACTTACAATCTTCCTTTGACAAGTAATTCTATTCCTCTTCAAATTATGTAATGTTTGAGTTTTCAACTATATATAAGAGTCTCTCAAGTTGAATTAATTGTTTCTTCATTGTGATTATCAATGGCGGAGACCTTCAAGAGATCAAGAAACATTGAGTAATCATCATCAAACTGGGTAGAACTTCACTGCGATGTATTAGAGCACATTTTTCAGTTTTTATCTTTCAAGGATGTGCTTAGAGTTGAAGGCGTTTGTCGTCCTTGGTTCTCAGCGGCAAAAGCTTTTATCAAGTCTCGCTTTCAGTCCTGTCAATTACTGCCATGGCTATGTAGATGATGGACTAATCAATAGTGGCTTTCGTATTTTGAATTTCGAAACAATAAGTGTTTCTGAGTTGAAGAATATATATTACGAGATGAGTGAGAGTTGCTGCATTGGATCATCGCATGGTTGGCTTATTTTGCTTATTTTGTTGAACGAAAAGGCTGCTCCTTTGCTTTAAAACCCTTTTCTTCAAGTTAAAATCCAGCTCCCTCGTCTGAATTCTTTGATGGGTATTCTTGAAATTGTGAGAAGTGAAATTTATGGGGAATATCGCATCTACTATTATGATAATGAAAATAGGAAACATTCTGTTTCTTATATGATGAATCTGCGTGAGAATCTCATACACAAAGCTGTTTTGTACTTAAACGACTCTTGTTTCAGCATCAAAAGCTTCACAGTCATTGTTATCTATGACCATCAAAGTAGCACGGAAATTTATAATAAGGTGCGTTTTTATATTTTAAAAATGTCTTTGTTTTCGAAACTCTATGAAACTTGTAGGAAACATTTTGGATCATTTCAAATTTTTTGAAAAATTTTGAAATACGTTTCTTTTAAAAAAAAAATTGTGAAATCGATTAAACACATATCTTTTGTATTTTCAAATCGAAAATATCTTTAAATCTCATATTGAATTCATCTTCTCTCTACTCTTCAATTTGTTACTCATCTTTTTCCTAATATATCATATAGATTGATGTGTATTGTTGTTTTTTTCTTAAATATCTATTTTTGTTTACTCAAGAACAATTTACAATAAGTTCTATGATTCTATTTTATAGTATCCTTTTTATTCATTCTTTTTTTATTATTTATTTTTATATTATACAAGTTTATATATTTTTGTTATAAAAAATTTAGTATTTATAAAAAAACCTTTATATTTTTCATATTTATAAGTTTTCTCACATTTTTGTTTCCTATATTTTTTAAAAAATGCGTTTCCAAGTTTCGATGTTTCTCTATTTCCGTTTCCGTGTTACATAGATGCCACAATGCAAAGCTTGCATACCGCAAGACCGGAGAAAATAGCTGCTGGATGGATTTAGAAGATAAGCATCAACCGTACCTTGATATCCTATGCACCAGTACATAACTCTATGCATTAAGCACCAATGCCATTGAATTTTGGGATTTTGATGATGGTACCCCAATAAAAAGGATGAATCTTGAACTTTCAACTTTTCCAGAGAAATCATCAAAATGGTCTTGGTTTGAAGATAGAGAACTTTATGCTACCAATTTATACTTGGCTAAAAAACAAGGAGAAATAATGGTCATTGTGAGGTTCATCGGAGAACATGTTACTGGAGATGATGAAGAAATTCGTGAAGAAGATCTGGTAATTGAAGACGACACACATTCTCTTGTGTGTCCATATAAAACACTGTTATTTCATGTATATAAACTAGATCTTGCTGAGAGAAAGTGGGTGGAAGTTGATTCACTGGGCGATTATGCAGTGTTCTTGGGTGGAAACAACTCAGTTACAGTGTTGACACAATCTTACAAAAATTCAATTTTCTTCACGGATGATTATTGGAGTCGAATGGATGAAGATTACTTCTATGGAGGTCATGATATTGGCATTTTCAATTTAGAAGATCAAAGAGTTGAATCTATTTATCCATTTTATTTGGAAAACATTCAACCACCGCCCAGTTGGGTTAACCCTAGTCATGGTCAGCTGCTCAAAGTAGGATTAATTAGTGTTTGTTGTGATTAATTTCTGGTTCTTCCGTAGAATTGTTATGATGATGTTGGATTGTTAATGCTAAGAACTTCAAAGTTTATTATATTAAAATCATTTTATGTTTAATATTATTGTTCAATTCTAGAGATTTATGAATGAATTTGATGAAATTCAAAATAAATTTTCAGTAAATGGTGTAAAATCAGTCGAGGAATTGGAATCTTCCTTGACAAGTAATTATTCTCCTGCTTATTTTCTTGGACGAAAAATGTTGCTTTTTCTAATTTTAAACCCTCCTCTGTTAAGTTAATTCTTTGATGGGTCAAATGGCGTTTTTCATTAGACGACTTTTACTTGGAGAATGTAGTGCTATCTTTGATCATAGTAAGACTGATCAACTATTAAATAATAATTATTAAAATAAAAATCTTTAAAAGAAAAAAATTAAAAATAGGTAAAAATAGAATTTTAATTAGATTTTTACTATAAAATTTTGTGAAATGCTTTTATCGTATTAATTAGGGATGAACAGATTTAAATATCCTATAAAATTTTCAAAAACTAAAATCGAAATCAATTGATTCTCAAAAATAAAATTGAAGCCTGTAAGATTGGTTCCTGATAGGAAACAACCCCATAGGTTTTTTTTTTTTTTTTTTAAACTAATTATCTACACATCTGTTTTTCCATTTTAATTTTTGCCGTGTATCAAGTCAAGTATTATTAAAACAATGTAAAATAAATTTTTTTTTTGACTATTTATAACCAGTTTAAATAAATATTAAACAAGAGCAGCAAAACCCTTAGCTGTTGATATTTTAATTCAAATATAAAAATAAAACTATGTGCATTTATTTTTGGTATATAATTTATATACACAGATGATGTGTTATCATATGATTGGATATTTTTTATCATATGATGACACATGTTTTAAAATCACTTAATTATATGATAACATATTACTATGTATATAAATTATGTATAAAAAATAGATACACATATCATTGCTCCAAACATAACAATATCCTACGCACAATCAATTAACAAATTTTACATTTTCTTTATTTTAATCATTTAGCGAAGGGAAGCAGGAAGGAAGTAGCGGCTGGGAAGGGACAGAAAAGGAAATAGGAAGCAGCGGCTGGGATTGGGAAAGAAAGAAATTAGTAGGGCTGGACTCGAACTAAGCCCGTTCAAGCTCGAGTTCGAATTCGGCTCAAACGAGTCTGAAATAAGCTAGCTCTAGCCGAGCTCAGTCGAGCATAAGTTACTCGTCAGATTTTTCAATTAAAAATTTTGATACAAAACGACGTCGTTTCAACCAATATGTATTAAAACGATATCGTTTTAATAACAAATAATGAATCAAATTAAATTCGAGTAGAGTTTAAGTTTGGTTTTTATAAGCTCGAACTCAGCTATCTATAAATCAAGCTGAGCTCGAGCTCAAATGAGTTCGAGTTTGACTCGATTCGAATCTAATCCTAGAAATTAGTTTAATTCATTTTTTTTTGTTTTTTAATATGGATAACAACGGAAAGGGGCGGAAAGAAGATCTCAATCTTTGTTTTTGATTTATCCTCATTATAGAGATAAAAATAATTCTTCATTCTTTTCCCATGAAAAAAAATCCCTTCTTATCTACTCTCATTCTCATGAAAAAAAAATTCTTTTCTCATACCCATAAAATTTTTTTTTCTCTTTATATCCTCTAAATACAATATAAATATATTAAATAGTAAAATTAAAACCAACTCACTATTTCAAAATAAATATAATATATTAATCACTTTAATGTGTAAAATAAAAACCAAAATAAATTAAAAAAATATAAATAATCTAAAACTATAAAAATATGTTAGTATTTTAAACTGACGAGAATAGAGTAGAGATGGAAAAAGGTGGGGCGGGGAGATAACACTTGTATCCCTTTTCCCTTCATGCTCGTTTTCTTCTTTTTTTCTGTTATTATTGAAGAATTTTCTCTTTGTTAGAGTTAGAGGGAATTAAAACCCTTAAAATCAGACTGGAATTACCATTTTTATTTTTAAATAACTGGTCAAGTGCCTGATCTGTTGATGTGAATTCATTAACCAGGTCGGTTTTGGTTATTGAGAGTAAGAAGCCGAAACCTGCAAATCCTTTTAATTTAATATTGGAATCTATCCTATTTTCTTCAATTTTGGATAGAAGTCAGAATCGAATACTGAATACCTAGTAGTTTCAAATCTGAACGGATAATTTACCCACCCTAATATTGGCCAAAGGATTATTTCCCACCCAAGTTTAAGTGTTATCCTAGCCCACACTCGCGAAATTTGAAAAACTTAAAATTTTATTTATCTATTAAAAATCTCAATTAGGGTTAAAGGTTAAAACTATCTTTTACCAAAAAAAACTAAAGTTTTATTACGTTTGCCCCTTTTTAGCTTGAAAATCCCACAAATCACCCACCTAAAGTTTAAAAAATCAAAATCCCCCCCCTTAGGTTTGCAAATCATCGTCGGACATGATGAACTTCGCCATCTCTAGTGGCGTCGACTCTCTCTCCTGGTTTAACTATCCCTGCTAATCACTTCGTAACAATCAACGAAGGCTAATTCCTCTGATAAAAATGAAATCGTTTTTGTCTTGGACAAAAATGACCATCAGAGGTCTTAGACGACTATATAGTCTTCATCTGAGAGCTTCGATGGTCATCTTCATTTCGAATAAAGATGAAATCATTTTTGTCTGAGACAAAGACACTTCGACGAAGATGATTTCATTTTCGTCAGAGGAATTAGCCTTCGTCCGTGGTTAGAAAGTGATCAATAGGGAGAGTTAAGCAGGGAGGGAGAGCTGACGCTACCAAAGACGACCATCTCCAATAATATTTATAAACCCTAAAGGGAAAATTTTAATTTTTCAAATTTTAGGTGGGTGGGAGGTAATTGTGTTTTCAAACTGAGAGGATAAACGTAATAAAACTTTAAATTTTTAAAATTTTTTATAAAATAACTATTTTATCCTTAATTATAATAGAGATTTTAGTTTTCTTAAATCTCACTAACGTGACTTTGGAATAACACTTAAAGTTGGGGTAAAATCATCCTTTGGCCCCCTAATATTAATATATAATATTAGTCTAATAATATTTGAGTACTCCAATGAAAGCCATCGTATGATTAAGTTTTACAACAGAGAAATGTTGTACGGACAACTATTTCTATTACAAGTAACATGACGTGGCAGCTTTTGCTTCAACTTTTCGGCATCAAGGTAGACTCATCTAACGGTTGTGTGCTTCTGTCAGGTCAATCGGTTGCAATTTTCGGTGCAAAATCGTTGTGGGTATAGCATTTCCGGTAGAAAATGTGGGTTTCAAACTTAGGCAGGCAGAGCCGAAACAATTTAAAAGACGTTTAATTTGGGTAATATTTTATTATCAAAATAAAAAAATTATCTTAAAAACAGATTATTTAAAAGATTATTAGGTATAAATAATTACTATATTTGATAAAATTTAATAGATATAAATAATTAGTATTTAATTAAAAATAATAAAAGATTACTAGTAAATTATTTTACTTAAACGCTCTTGAATATAATTATTTTTAAATTATTTGTTATATTAATTAAAAATAAATTTATTTTTGTCTCAAAAAATTAATAAATAATAATATAATTATAATAAAATCAAGATTACCTCGATAATCTTTAAATACCTAAGATGAATGTAGTAATCAGATTATCACCTATATTATTTATCATGTTAACATTAGTAATAAAATATTATTATAATCTTTTATTACTGATAAAATAAATAAAAGAATAAAAGATAAAGTACCAAAATAATCTTAGAAAACTCAAACCAAACACCCCCTTATAGTCATGCACAGTGACCACTCCAACACAACTTATAGAGTATCAGTGATCACTTATAATATAATTTCTAAAAGAGATTGATTTTGATTTGATGGGAATGTTAACAAAACACTAAATAATCTTGTATTATTTTTTTTAGAATTGATAATTTTTACTCAATATGAAAAATATTGAGTTACAATTGAATTTTTTTATATAAAATTTATTTTGAATCAATTTGATAAATTTAAAATTAAATCAGATAGTATTAAAATTCATATAAAAGTATCTCGATACGATTCAAATTAATTTGAATATTTTAAAGAAATGTTGTTTGAATAAAATTTGTTAAAAATGAATTATAAAAATGTTAAAAAAGAATATCAATAACAGTTAAAATCTTTATAAAATGTATATAATTGTATCTTTACATAATTATAATTATTTATTTTTATTTAAATATTTTATTTTATTATTAAGTAGTAAGAATTTGATACGATTAATTAGATTATTGATATATTTTAAAAATCGTAATATGTAAATTTTTAGATTATTTACCAATAAACAAAATGTTATATAATGTATTTTATTAATAGTATGTTGAGATAATTTGATGAATAAATTAAAATAATAAAAATATTTTAAAAAATAAAAATAATAGATAATTTTTAATCAATTTAAATATTAAAGAATTGAGTTAGAGTTAAAATTAAAAAATTTTAATATAATTTTAATTTAAGTTACATTAGAATCGAAATTTTTTTATAGAAAATCTGAATTAATGCCAGATAAATACAATCCAATGACATGGCCTGGCATCTATTCTTTTGTCCAAGAATTGTCGACCTTTTTATCCAACGGATTGGCAAAATCTTAAGTTGACACACCGGACCGCGGGTGGAAACAAATCAAATTTCCTTTTTCCAATATTCTTTATGCCTTTTAACTTTGGTTAAGTATGCATTCCACAACTAGCAACTCAAACCTTGAAAGGCACCAACTAAAATGGGCAATGCAACGAGTATGAAAGCTCTCTTTACTTCAATGATGAGCTTCATCATTTCCCAAATCCCTCAAACATCACACACACCATCTTCATCTTCTATCGACTTAGAATCCCAATCAGTCCCTGCACCTCGATACCAGTTTCTACAGCGGTGGCAAAATATTGTTATGACATTTTGCTTTACATCCGCACTTGAAATAGCTGTCCTGTTTGCACAAATTCAATCCAGGCTCCCTGTTTCATTTCATATCCTCTCTTTCTCTATCTTTCTTATCTTTGTTTTTCTGATTGTTGCAAACATCATTGGCCAACGTTTCTCAACCGCCACTCAAGTGTTAGAGCTAGTTTCAGTCATTCTTATTCCCACAACCGTTGTTTTCACCATCGCCATTCCATTTCCTCTGATTCTCAAGTGCATCACCTGGGCTCTCTATGCCATTTCCTTGTTAATTATTTTGATTTTAAAATATTACTTTTAATTATTTGTTATTTGTATTCAAGTTTCTTATAGTTGTAATTGTCATGTGCTTGTGATACATGGTAAAATATTTCCTGTGTCTTTTGTATTTGTGATAAAGTGATGCAACAAGATTTCCTCTATTTCCATATTTATGGATTTAGAAACATCACAATTATGCTATTGCTATGTAAATTCTCCGGGGTATATTTATCATCTATTTTTTCATTCATGGACACACGTTGAAAGAAAGGGAAAATAGATAGTTACGTTTGAATTGGAAGTCGAATGCGTATAAGCTTTGGGATGAGGTCTGTATGTTAGGACAACATGTACTTGCCTCAAAGGATTATTTGCCTCAATTGCCTCAAAAGATTGTTTGCCTCAAAATTGCCTTAATTGCCTTAAAGGATTGTTTGCCTTAGAGGATTATTTGGATGGTTGGCATTGCCATCTCACTTGCGGGATCGTTTGAATCCTTGTAGTTTTGTTGACTTAATTTTTTAATTTATTTATTCCAATTTTATCCCCTTGCGATGGGATTGTAGGGTCCATTTGACTTAACTTTTTGTATGGTCTACGTAAGCGTGTATCTAAAATAAATAAATTAAAAAATTAAAAAGCTGGGATCTTTGCATCAAATTGAAATTGAAAAGCACTAATTGACCCCACTTTAAGCAGCTGGCGATGGACTGGGTCTGGGGTTAACCCAATAGGGCGGTGGCTGAATCTTTTTCGAGCCATATGGGTAAATAGACCCCACACAAGTAATCTTCATCCATTCGACTCCGATAATCGCCTGTGAAGAAAATTGAATTCTTATAAGATTGAGTCGACACAGTAACCGAATTATTTCCACCCAAGAGAACTGCATAATCGCCCAGTGAATCAACTTCCAACAACTTTCTCTCAGCCGAATCTAGTTTATATACATGAAATAACAGTGTTTTATATGGACACACAAGAGGATGTGTGTCGTCTTCAATTAGCAGATCTTCTTCACGAATTGCTTCATCATCTCCATTAAAATATTCTCCTATGAGCCTCACTATAAGCATTACTTCTCCTTGTATTTCAGCCTAGTAAAATCTTGTTGCACAAAGTTCTCTATCTCCCAGCCAAAAAACCTTTGATGGTTTCTCTGGAAAACTTGTCGGTTCAAGATCCATCCTTTTTATTGGGGTACCATCATCAATTCCAAACTTCAATAGAATTACTGCTTAATGCATAAAGTTGTGAATTAGTGCATAGGATTTCATGGTACAGTTGATGCTTATCCTCTAAATCCATCCAGCAGCTATTTTCTCCAGTTTTACAGAATGCAAGCTTTGCACTAACGCCATAAATAACTATGACTGTGAAGCTTTTGATGCTAAAACAAGAGTCGTGTAAGTGCAAAACAGCTTTGTATACTTTAGAAGATCATTCCGAAGATGTAAAGGGGGAAGTGCAATGCATAAATTTGAGACCCACCGACATAAACAACTATCTTTGTGGGCATGAAACTGGTAAAAATGATTTTAACCCCACGTTTTGGATGCTCTTATCATTGAATAAAATGATTTCAAGTTAGTAAATTCACGAATTATTCCTATTCTTATATTATTCACATATTAAACATATTTAAAAGAATTTTTAAACACAAAATACATTAAATATATATTTTACATCATTCCCATATTAAATGGGAATTATACGCTTTATTTTTACCATATTTTTAAATTTTTTGTTAAACTTAAAATACAAAATTGTCTTTTCCATTTTTAATTATTTATGAAAATGTCACTGTTATTTAAAAAAAAAAAAACAACATTTCTTTCTTAATTCCCAATTCTAATTTTGCCTTTTCTGCTCCTATGGCTTGTACAAAGATTTACTCTTATTTGAGTCTGAAATTCAAATTGATTAATTTATTTATTTTTTTCAATTGACTAGTATATTACTTATTATATAAAAAATTTTGATTATGTATTATGTTATATTATGTTTAATAATTAATTAAATATTTTATATTTCAATTATGATATTAATTTTTAAAAAGAGATTCATGAAAAGTATTAAAATTATTATGATATTATCGTATATTTAGAAATGTATTATTAACAATATATCATAGTAAACCCATACATACACATTTCATATTTTCTTCATATAAAAATTTTAGAGACATCTTTTTTTAAATATATTTTTTATTATTTATCGTATTATATCTATATAATTCACGCATGATTTTATTTTGGTTCCCGCATTTACTAAGTAGGCTATGTGCTCCTTTAACTGAAGAGAAGAAAGTAAAAGAATTGTGCATAATTTTAATTTTAGTTTTAATACAGACAAAATACCTTCATTTAATTTGTGTTAAAATCAGCTAATTATAGCATTTCAAGTTGGATAGGACAAAAAAACTATGTCTTAATCTTAATTGCCATTAACTTAGGCATTCTAAAAATCACAATTAGTTTGGCGGTATATGCTTCTTGGAAATTAGATAAGTCCATTATCGGTCATCAGTCTTGTCTGAGAAGGATTTTAGAAGAAGAAATTTTAAATCAGAAAACAGAAAAAAAATACTTCACTCATCAGTTATAATTTTTGCCACACGCATATCAAGCAAACAGCAAAGGATGAACTCTTAAATGGCACAAATTTGGATAATCAAAATCCAAAAATTTCTTAGATTAGTCAATTCTTAAGAACAAACATATATATTAAATGACAATACCAGCTTGAAGGTTTAAAAGAAACTAAAAAGAACACAATACTTAACTAAGTAAACCATAGGGAAAAACTGAACCTAATTCCTGGAAGCATCCAAGAACAAAGGCCTAAGTGGTTGAAAAGCTCTATATTGATAGCAATTTCTCCAATCACCAAATTCATCAACCATATATTAACACTGAACCCAGACTCCAAGACCTATCAGCATGGGAGAAAACCTCCCCTGTAGCAGCATTGAATAACAGATTGTTGATACCCATCAAACGCAATACAAACCTGCTTACCCATTTCACCATCAATTCTACCATGAACTAACAGTCTAACTCGATTCAAACAATATGTATAATCTAACCCAGATAAAGAAAAGAAAATATAGATAAATTAAACAAAAAATATCATCATAACCAACATAAGCATCCAATACCCATAAATTCAAAAAATCCCAGCATAAATGACAAGTGAATCATCGCCATCTAACCAACAACAGAACCATCAGCCGTAGAAAAATTAGTGAAGATTCTTCAATAAACAAAGACCCAGATAATAAAAACACAAATAAATAATAATTTCAACAAAACCAGCATAATTATCCAACGCAACATGATATTCAAAGTTATTTTACAAAAACCTTGATAAAGGTAGAAAAGTTAAGAAGGAAAAGAGAGACCTGAAGTGAATTGGTTACAGGGAAACAAATAGAGGAGTTCCTGGGTCAAACTAGGTAACAAGGTATGTCTGAGAGCAAGATTACTGAAACAGAAGGAGTGTTTTCAAGGTATGACCAAGGTGCCTCTTCTTAACTGGGGATTTAGGCTATGAAGGTCTTTGATGGAAACTGAGTCTTCGCTTAGCTCAAACTCAACCTGACCTATTATGGTTAACGATTAGGACAATTCTCTTGAATAATTTTTTATGTACAGGATTCTCATCCAAGGCAAGTATAGAGTATATTCTTATTTAAGAGTCGGTTTTTGTGTTTTAGTAAAAGGAGGAGTCTAAGAAATGAAGCATGAAAAGAGCCGCGATGACATTCAAAACAATAATGAAAATAGTGGCGTTCTTGAAGGATAATCTCACTCGCATGAAAGTTGCGTCTCCATTGAAATAACAGAGTCTACAAGTCTGAGTAATATGTGTTTACAGGAAAAAGAAACAAGAAGAAGAGATGTAGTTGATGGAGGAAAACGTTGACATTGGTTTGGACTTCTATACAATAAACAAGTCAACTACCAGAAGGGTCTTGCGTAGTGTCCAGCTTCAACTGCTAAACGTTTCAAGCAAGTTACACTTCAAGATAACATTTTTTTGGATTAAAAAATATTATTTATTTACTCTTCTAATTCATGTTATCTTGGGAAAAGAAAGTTAATTATATAAATGTAATTACATTAACTTTTAATGATCAAGCCAGTTTCCTGTTTTATGGCTTTCCTACTTCTATTAGGAATTTCAATCTTCCTTTGACAAGTAATTCGATTCCTCTTCAAATTATGTAATGTTTTGAGTCTTCAACTATATATATAAGAGTCTCTCAAGTTGAATTAATTGTTTCTTCATTGTGATTATTTAATTGTTTCTTCATTGTGATTATCAATGGCGGAGACCTTCAAGAGATCGAGAAATATTGAGGAATCATCATCAAACTGGGCAGAACTTTACTGCGATGTATTAGAGCACATTTTTCAGTTTTTGTCTTTCAAGGATGTGCTTATAGTTGAAGGCGTTTGTCGTCCTTGGTTCTCAGCGGCAAAGGCTTTTATCAAGTCTCGCTTTCAGTCCTGTCAATTAGTGCCCTGGCTACTCCTTCCTCCTGATGATGGAAGAGCCACCAGTGAATATTGTATTCTGAATATGGAAACAAAAAATGTTTCTAAGTTGAAGAATATATATAACGAGATGAGTAACGGTTGCTGCATTGGATCATCGCATGGTTGGCTTATTTTCTTGGACGAAAGTGTCGCTCCTTTGCTTTTAAACCCTTTTCTTCAAGTTAAAATCAAGCTCCCACGTCTAAATTCTTTGATGGGCATTCTTGAAATTGCGAGAAATGATATTTATTGGGAATATTGCATCTACTATTATGACAAAAAAAGGAAATTTTCTGTTTCTTATGCGATGAATTTGCGTGAGAATGTCATACACAAAGCTGTTTTGCACTTACACGACTCTTGTTTTAGCATCAAAGGCTTCACAATCATAGTTATTTACGGCGTTAATGCGAAGCTTGCATACTGTAAAACTGGTGAAAATAGCTGCTGGATGGATTTAGAGGCTAAGCATCAACCGTACCATGAAATCCTATGCACTAATTCACAACTTTATGCATTAAGCAGTAATTCTATTGAAGTTTGGGATTTTGATGATGGTACCCCAATAAAAAGGATGGATCTTGAACTGACAAATTTTCCAGAGAAATCATCAAAGTTTTTTTGGCTGGGGGATAGAGAACTTTATGCAACCAAATTTTACTTGGCTGAAATACATGGAGAAGTAATGCTTATGGTGAGGCTCATAGGAGAATATGTTAATGGAGATGATGAAGCAATTCGTGAAGAAGATCTGCTAATTGAAGACGACACACATCCTCTTGTGTGTCCATATAAAACACTGTTATTTCATGTATATAAACTAGATTTGGCTGAGAGAAATTGGGTAGAAGTTGATTCACTGGGCGATTATGCAGTTTTCTTGGGTGGAAATAACTCGGTTACTGTGTCGACTCAATTTTATAAGAATTCAATTTTCTTCACAGACGATTATTGGAGTCGAATGAATGAAGATTACTTGTATGGAGGTCATGACATTGGGATTTTTCATTTAGAAGATTACAGTGTTGAACCTATTTATCCATATGGCTCGGAAAAGATTCAACCACCGCCTTGTTGGGTTAACCCCAGTCCATGGTCGGCTGTTTAGAGTAGGATTAATTAGTGTTTGTTGTGATTAATTAATGGCTCTTCGGAAGAATTGATACGTTGATGTTGGATTATTAATGTTAAGAATTTCAAAGTTTATTTTATTAAAATAATTTTATGTTTAATATTATTATTGTTCAATTCTACAATTTATTTTTAATTACCTAACCACGTTTATATAAGGTGATAGGAAGACTGGCAAAATAAAAAATTGGAAATAAGATTAAAAATTTGAGGAAAACGTGAGCGGCAGGATTCGAACCTGCGCGGGCAGAGCCCACATGATTTCTAGTCATGCCCGATAACCACTCCGGCACGCCCACTTAATGAACTATTTTGATATTTATAATAAGGTTAGTATATTTTGAGCTTATTTTTAGTTCCAATGGATGACTCTTTTTTTGGCATAAGAATTTTTACTCCTGTTTTATTTCAGTATAATCTTTTACAGTTGCGCGCAATCAAAGTTTTCCTCCTCAGTGTTTTTATGAAACTAAGCCTCCTTCTTCCTGTTAATCCGTAGCTGTCGAACCAATCATCACAGTAAGAATCTGCCGGTGGTGAGTGATTTTATGTTGTTATTATCAGTATCAATTGAACTGATGTTGTGTATCTTGCTGATTAGTTGTTTGATTTTAGCAGAGGCCACACTTGTGTTGCGTTGCTTGTTTTTCCAATTTGAAGTAGACAAGCGATAGAAACATGGCTTCCACATTGTTTAGAAGCATTCAAACTTTACCCTTTTATGCTCCACCCATCCACATGACTCAGAAGAAGCTATGGTGTTTGTTATTGTACCGTAAAGAGCACACAGCTAGACAGCCGCACAAGAGAAGCATCAACCAGAAAATGAGAAAACCTACGGAACGAAGCGAAATCACTCGATATAATCGGCAAAGATTAAGAAGCAATTTTTGGTATAGAAACTCATGTCCAGCTCTCCACAGTCCAAGGCCTTTTGTGGCTGCCCTTACAACTATGGCTATCAACCCAATAATAGTATTTGCCCATTTGTATGGGTTCGCCTGGCGCCTTTCCCTTTCTCAACTCCAAAGTGATTGAGTCTGCCGGTAAACTAGGCCTTGATCTGAAATGCAAGCTGTCTTCGAACTCAAAGTTTGATAGGAAACAATACTTTTATCCGGTCTTCCAAATATTTCAGTTTGATAACCCAATTGCAACTGGTGGTTACTTGGATGTGAATCTTCCGATTGAGTTTGGTGGCGGCCATAGGAGATTTGGCATTACTACAGTTCACATGGAAGAGAATGCAGGCAAGCTTCTTCATTCTAAATACGGGGATTATTCTCTGGAAACTACTGTTCCTCGTGTTTTGCATTTTATTGGTAATAATAAAAGAATAATGTAACACTATTTTATTTAAATATTTTTTAAATATTATTAGATGCAAATTAATATTATATTTGATTAAAATGATATGTTTTATGTTAAATATTTATTTTATATATATTTTAAAGATTTTTCATTTTAATAATATATTTTAAATTTTTTATATTGTAAAATTATAAAACTAATTAATTAAAACTTTTTTCAAATTGTTAATTTATTGACAACATAATTTTTTAAAAACATTTTTTATATTAAGCCGGTGTTTTAATTGAAAATAAATTTAATTTTATTATAGATAAAATTATAACAAAATTAATATTACCTTATTAACATTTTAATGTTCAAAAGTAGAAATATAAATCAAATTATTTTGTCATATTACCTTTAGTTATAAAAAATAATGAGAATATTTTATATTTTAAGAAACAAAATAATATGACGTTAATAATAAAAAATAAATTTCTAAAACCAAACATCATAAAAATATTTTTATTTTATGAAAATTCAAAGGGGAGATAAATGAGTTCGATAATATTATTTTAAAAATATATTAAAAAATATATAAGGAAAAAAACTCAAGTATGACTTTACTTGAGGCAAAAAATCACAGGAAACTGATCATGTTTGCAGAATTTTGTTATGAAAAAAAGGGTTAAGAAATCTCAAACAAAATTAGGATGGGACTGAATGATTTTCTCTAAAATGCAAGCACATCTCCCTGAATTAGAATTACCATGTAACTCTTTACCCCCAAATTTAGCTCCCAGTATACTTCAATCAACTTTTTCCCGGATGAATCGCAAACAAAATGAACATATGATGTTGTGTGTTATTTCTTCACCCCAACTTAAACCCTTTTTGCAGCGTTGTTGGTGGTGGTGATGGTGGTGGCAGTAGCCAGTAGCCAGTAGCGGCCAGCTGCCACAAGACATGGAACCCAGTGGGAATTCATCTCCAAGAAAAGTCATGGTGGTTGCAGACCCCACCAGAGAGTCAGCTGGTGCTCTTCAATATGCACTTTCCCATGTTTTCGTTGAAAAAGATGAACTTATTTTGATCCATGTTGAGAATAATTCTGCTTGGAAAAATCCATTTGCCACTCTTCTCAAAAGGCCAGCCTCTTCTTCTGGCAATCAACCGCATTCTGCCTTGTCTTCTTCTAGCAATCAATCGCCATCTGCCTGGCCCTCTTCTAGCAATCAAACGCCTTCTGCCTTGTCCTCCTCCTCCTCTGACGGAGGAGCACCGGGGGCTGGAGAGGTGGATTTTCTTGATGAAATGAAGCATGCATGCGAGGTTGGTCAACCCAATTTGCAGGTTCGTGTTTCCAAGGTGCAAATAAATGCCAATAATAGGGCTGCTGCTATTCTTTCCCTTACCAATATCCTCGGAATTGATCTTCTTGTTATAGGACACAGACGAAGTCTGTCCAATGCCATCTTACGGTGAGTTTTTCAGAATTCAGCGTTGAGTTTGTTTCACTTTCCCTGTAAGATAGCCAATTAACAAAACCTATTAATAAGATTATTTAATATTTTTCTAATGCTAAGCAATTTCATGGAGGAAAAAACAATCCTTTTGAATTGGAATTTACAGATATAAGCTGCCACGAAGAACATCAAGAGGGGTAAGGGGAATGGACACAGCAGAGTATTTAATAGAGAACAGCAAATGCACTTGTGTTGGAGTTCAGAGAAAAGGCCAAAATGCAGGCCATCCTCTCAACACAAAAACCCAAAAAAATTTCTGGCTCTTGGCATAGCCATTAATTACTCCTAATCTACATACCATTTCCTCTGCAATGAGTTTGCTTTCTGTGGTTTATGATTCCTCAACCTTTTTTCTGTCATGACAAAATTTATCCAGCAGTATGCCTTTGTCCTTTTCCTAAGCTATTAAAACCATACCATACCTATATTATCCTCACTTTCGGTTGTATATCAGCCAAATTATTTTTATGAATCTGGGTTCTCTTTTTCTTTTTTTCTTTTAATATTTTATAGCATGGAATGGAATGTTGCAACAGAAGCCCCCAAGAAGGCGGACAAGCCGACTCTGTCCCAAGGAATTCTAGTTTCTTTACAATTAACATATGAAAGTGCCATGGCACGGCCAAGGAAACTTTTTTAAAATTTCACTATCAAGAAAAATGAGGTATTCATACAAAACCAACAGTATAACACAAGGATTACATTAGATGTTTTTGACTCATTTTGTGATAACTGTGATATAATAAAGGCATGGGGAAGTACATTAGCTTTTTTTGAATAAATTCTATCAAGCCTCAAAGTTCATCATGCTTAGGCTGCTCAAATGGAACCTCTACCCTTGGAACTGCATTGCCATGATGACCCCGGACCAGATTTATACCATCTTCAACAGCTCCAGGTCTGATCTCTGCTTGACCAGCCATGCCGGCCTTTATGGCAGCAGTAATCTGTCTCTGTAACTTTAGTAACCCAATACGCTTTGAAACGACATAGAGAACAGCACAAGAGAATAAGAAAAATCCCAATACAAGTATCACCCTGGCCAATGTAACTTGACGTGAGTTCTTGCAAATTTATGTAATCATTTGGAACCAAAAAAAAAAATAAAGAACTTTTTCCTTAAACCTCTCAATAACATCCTGACGCTGCATTGTAGAAAGCAGGTTTCTTGTTCGCATCAACAAAGAGCGGTGGCCCTTGTATTCACTTTCAGCCTTACGTAACACTCCCGTGGATTCCTCTACAAAATCCAACACATACATAATTAGACTAGGCTCCTCCAAAACACTTCCATAATAAGTTGTGCAATGACAGCCATATCCCAAATTTATTTTTAAGCAGTCATTCTGAAAGCAAGCAGATCACCTTTCATGCAGCAATTGGTAAAATATCATTCACAAATGGTTGGGGTTCCTACAGAAAACCATTTCACAAAACCAAATTGTTCTAAGTGACATGCCTCATGCCTTAAAATTCAAAATTGAGGGCTATTTTGTCTACTAACAATGTGCAATACTGAAAGATTACATAAAGAAACTCTATTCTGGTTACAAGCACCTTCCTTTGTCTTTACAATATGAACAGAAAAGTTCAGCAAAGAAACAAAAAAAATCCCACGCATTTGCGTTCTTCTTGTTGTATCCACATATTAAGGTCTTAAATCATATATTTCTCGGCCTTAAAACTACCCCCAGAGTCCATGGAAGGATTACCATTATACTTAGAATAAATTCAGTCAAATACAGTATGTAAGATGGAAGTCAAGAAACAGCCACCAAAGTTTGATCTAAAGAATGAGGAAAGTTAATGGAGTTTTAAAGAGTACAATCCCAAAGAGCAGTCTAGCCAAATCAATAGGCCCAACTAAATTTTAACAAGATAAAAGTCAAAAGATTGATCCTAATAGCTCAAAGAAAAACAGTCTGCTCTCAAGGATCAATCTGGCATCTGAAATATGATAGAACTTCAAAAAGAGCTGCAGAGTGAACTAAATACCAACCAAAGTCCTTTATTTTTTGAAATAGTCCATGGCATAGCAAATAATCTAATGATAGCAGTCTGTTGATTTACAGATGTCACAGTCATAAAAAGAATCCTCCTTTCATTATTTTAAATTGACAACTTAAAGTTCACATCTGCATCATTGACTAACGGATGAAGGCAAAACATTGAGTAACAGATACATCCATAGTCTGTAAATATAGTATGACATCTTTATCCCATTTGTTGCACTTAAAATTATTCAAACAGAGAAGTAATTAAACTTATAGCAAGATGCCTAATAAGAGAAACAATAACAATAAACAATTTGTTAAGCAAAAGCCAACAGGATTGAAAATATTCCTGTCTCAATGAAATATAGAGAAATATAAAGTCCTACCAAAAGTCATGAGTGTGCTTGCACTTCTTTCCACTTCCTAGACATGCGCAAGAATACAAAATGAAAAGCACATAAGTAGGCTATCAAAAATAGAAAGAAAACTAAGATCCAATACACTGAAGAAGTGGGAAGATACACAAACACAAAAGTGCATGCAAAGACACAAACAAACAAACCTGAACCATCAGTTGACGAGTTCGACGAAGGCTCTCTGTGATGCTTTCTGCAGCAGATGTCATTCCGGCCTTTGTCCTACAAACACCATGATGCACTTCAGACCAAAGTCATAATGTTGAATGACAAGCCAAGTGAAAGATTATGAGAATATGGAACTTGGAAATGTTTTTGAACTACTATCACTAAAATCTATACTGTAGAACATAATACATACTGTAAATTGCGCCTGCGAACTGTGGACTCTTCTCCACCACCCAGAAGTAGTTCTCTCTACAACCAATACAATGATATGAAAGAAATCACATACTTCTTTAAAATAACTCGAAAAAAAGAATGGCAATTGTAATCAACTATACAATCATTAAGCATTTAGAGAAAAGAGTAATCATGATATGAATAAAATGACAGACTTTTACACCATATTGGAGCATGTATTCATAACAACACTCAATACCTCTTCCTGGGCAGCTTTCCTCATATTAGCCTTTGCTTGCAAATTAGCATTTCTCAGACTCAGTCGCAAACTGATTTAAAATATAAAAAGAGTGTTATAACAAGACAAGCAATTACAACAATAACGAATCTAAGAGTTATTTGCAATTTTTCAGAAACAACTCATATAAAATTTGAAAAAAAAAAACAATTAAAATTATGAATACAGAAATTCTGCTCTGGAAATAATACTTATATGGAACCATTTCACTTTAGCAGAAATTTCAATTTCTTTCTTCTGCGTAAACTAAAAGAACTGACAACACAATTCCAATTTCCTCCATTATCTCAGCTTCCAAGCAAAAGCTATGCTCCATAAAAGAGAAGCCAGGTAGAGAAAAATATTATAGAATAAAATTGGTTTATGATTCAATACTAAAAGTACAATAATAATGATAAGTCAATTTTCCCAATCATCTATGGATTTTAACTCCAAAAATAAATTTTAAATAGTCTATCAAAGGTACTTTCATTCAATGAGATGCAACTCTGATTATTTTGATTCGCGAAAATCATAGTGGATCACATACCAATCGTACCTTACTGCTGTTTAGATTTAGAGTTAAAATTTCTCTACCTCTTCGTTTATTTTCTGAGCAACAGAATATATAAAAACAAAATTCGAAATCAGACACAACGGCACATTTATGTAGAGAAAGAGATTTAAAAAGGAATACTCGTTGCACTCTTTCTTCCACGATTGAAGCAGTGACTGAGCGGACTGAACTTGGTCGTGAGTGGGCAACTGTGGAGCTAGCAGATCAAGCTGAAACAGCAACGAATTAAGGATAGCCAAGCCATCTTGTGCCAGCCCATTCAATCTCGGAAACGAATTCTTCTCTTTTTCCTCTGTATTGTCCCTCCTTGATTTCCCATAGTTTTCAATTGCTTTTATGTGTTGTTGAGTTTTCGCATACGCTTCTTCCCAGTCTTTCTTCACTTTCTCAACCGCATCCACCACTTCGTCCATCGTGGATGTTCGTTTGGTTTGCCAGAAAGTGAACGAAAATTGGATGGGATTTGCCAAGAAAAGATTGGCTTAGAAGAGGAGTTGAAAAGGATTAAGGAAAGCGGAGAAGTTTTCGATGGATAATTTTGGAATAAGTTGAAATTTTAATTGATTTTGGGTTTAGGTGGAGTTTAAATACCACGCCACAACATTTTGAAAATAATAAAATTATATTCACAAATTTTAATATAGATAATATTATATTATAATATAATTAAATATTATTTTATTTTTAATTTTTAATTATTTAATTTTTATATTATTAAGAGATAATTTAAATCACAATAAGAGAAATTTTATTTAAAAAAAAGTATAATTTTAAATAATTTTTTTTTGATAATATATAAAAATTAAACTCATGATTTAAAAAACTAACCAGTTTACGTGAAAACATTTACCAAAACTTTAGTGTGATTGATGACAGATTAATTTAACTAAAGACAAATATTCAGAAGAGTACAGTACACAATCCATAAGCATTTGCTTTCTGACTATACGCCAAAGCCTCTCAGTATTCTGAACAATCTCCAAAAACTTCTCCCTGCTGATCTCTTCTCATTCTTTGTTTTAATCTTTTCACAGCTTCTACCGTCCAGCCGAAACATTGTTGCATAGGGGATATTTTTCCTCCGATTCTGTCTTCTCTTCATAACTTTCTGCTCCAATTCTGCAGGAAATCTTCCATACGCAAATGCCAACAAATACCATCTTGACTTTATTGGATTTGCAGTGGCAGATGCATTTTTCATCGGACAATCATCATCACACTCGTTATTTTGTGGCTTGTAACCTTTTTCTCGCCGTTGTTGTTGCTTCGATGAAGTGGTTCTTGGTCTTGCTCTGTTGAATGAGAGTGATTGCCATGGAAATATGCGCTTCTTCTTCATCAGAAGCTTCTCCTGCTTAGTAACAATGGTGTTATTTGTGATGTGGGTTTTTTCCCCGACAGGATGTTCTTTGTAGCTAATGAGTTTTCCGCAGAACATGATGCTGTCTTTCGGATAAGTTGAGGCCGTGAAATCTTCACTAAAAAACTCGAATAAATCTTCATCATCAGACAAGCTTCGTTCTTTCTTGCAGAAGTCATCTTCTGATTCTTGACTGCAGTGCGCTGCAAGGTCGCACAGAGAGAGAATTTCTTCTTCTTCATGATCAAAATCTTGTAACTCCTCATAACCACAGCCTTCTGATTGCGGCTGTTCAACATTGTTAATCATCTCTTTAGCCACCATATTTCCTGAATCGAAGCAAGAGAGAGAAGATTATGTTATTTTGATGAGAGAATGGAATTAGCAAGTTGAACATATATATAAAGTTAAGCAGCTTGACGATGAAGTTTGGCTTCTGAACGAACGCATAAAAAATAATGGAAGAATAGTAGAGGATGAGAAAAAAATGTGTTGGTTTAGTCTTCTAGAAAAGCAGGCCGTGGTCACGCGTAGATTACAGTTCTAAGAGCAAGTTACATGTTCCCACCAAGGAATGGCCCAAAACACTTTTCTATCCCTCCTTGGTATAAATAGTATTTTCATATCCAAATCAAACGTTCTGGAAAAAGAGTTTTGGTATAGTATAAAAAAGTTAAATTATCATAATATTTTGGAATTATGGTAACCCAACTTACATTATATTATCAGTTGACCCTACCACTTTTTTTTGGGCAACCCACTCTACAGTATCAACTCCTTCATCCACCTTCTCTCTTGTATCATCATTTTTCCCTCTCATTATCTTCACATGCATCATTTCCAAGCACCCTCTCTTTTAGTGGATTTGAGCTTTCTTTGACAACTACTTTTCTCAATCGGATAAAGGAATAATCAAGTGATCAAGCAAAGGAATCATCGATGATAGTTCAAATCGTGATGTGAGAGAGAGAGGGTGATTGACAATGGTTAAAGGAAAAGATTTGGTGAAAGAGAGATGTTAATAACTAAAGTTTTCAATTAATTGTAAAGATTAAATTACAAATTTTAAATTTGTATAATATTTGAACTATAATGTTTTAAATATTGAGGTGAGATTTGTAAAGTTTTTTTCTAAATTTTCTTCAATATATCTAGATGAAAAAATTACTATATTACCTTACTACATTAGTTTTTTAAACTGAGTTTAATTTATGGTGAAAAAGGTTGTTAGAGCAAACCTTGGGAGGAAAAAGAAATTTACTCTAATTCAAAACTGGTCATTTGCTAGACAATGATATACTTGTCGTTTATGTAATTTCTAGATGCCTTTTTCCTTTCTTCTTAGACAAAAGATATTCATAGTTTGAAATTTATAATATAAAATAATGGTATATTTATAATATTTAATAATATCAAACGTATAATAATATATAAATTGTGTTATAAATTGTCATATCGCACCTAGAGTTCTTAGTTGTACAAATGAAAATCAATTGAATTATTAATAAAAAAATAAAAAGTTGTTTAATTATTGAGGCTGCGAGATAAAAAGTCATTTTTTAATGAGTTTTTTATTATTCAAACAAAGATTTTGACTGAATTTCAAGAGGAGTCACTGTTTATAAGAAAAAATGACCGAATTTTAAAATATTAAACTCTAAGAAAAAAGTAAATTTTTTCATTTTAATCTTAAAAAATTATTAATTTTTTAAATCATAATATTAGAAAAAAATATTAATTTTTTAAATAACAAAAAAATATAATTTTAATTATTTAAATATTATCAATAAAATAATAATTTAACATTTAATTTTAACCAAAAAAAAATTAAATGTATTACTATAAACTAAATAAAAAGCCTGCTTGGTGTGACACGGTGGTTTGGCCTGTAAAATAAAAAGTTGTTTAATTATTGAGGCTGCGAAATTTGTCTGCACATAATTGTAGCCTTCTAGTTGGTCCGAGGGATTGAAGATTCATGCGAGGTCATTTCTGGTATTTGATTCCCCAGTCCAATATTCGTTGGGCCCACCTTTAATATTTTTCAGTTTTGACTTATATTCTCTTCCGGTGGCGGAGGAAACGATCAAGCTTACAAATGGAAGCATCACTTTTAAAGAAAATCAAATGAGAAAATAGAAGCTTCTGTTAATTTTGGATTTCTAATTTAATTTAGTCAATATATTTTTTTATTTTACCTATTTTTCATATTAAAATCCTAGTTACGACATTGAACAGAAGGATAATAATGTCATTTTCTCTGACATATTCATATAACTTTAAAAAAAGAAAAAAAGGACAATATAGATTATTATTTGTAGGAAAATAATAAGATTAAGATAAACCCATCTCATTAACGTTGGTCTCTCTTTGTTTCATGAAAGGATAGATAACCTTAATATACTCATCTGCAATTGCAACCCACCTCCCTTACTTTTACTTTATCACTAACAACCCCCAACACAATTAAGGAGAGAGGAAATATATGAAAATTTAAAATTACATGATCCAAATATAGAAATATTTATTATATAAATGTTGTTAAAATCTGAAAAATAAAAAAATTGAACTTGGCATAAAATATGCAATTCTACAACTCTAGGAGGGACGTAAACAAGTCTTTTGCAAATAGCTTCCTCTAGTAGTCATCCAACCTTTTGCCATCCCATCTTTGTGACCTTTAACCATTACTAGGGCTATACACTGGCCACTAGTCAGGAATATTTCACCATTGGGTTATCCTTCTAAGCCCACACATTTTCTTTTTCTTCCCGATGCTATATTATGGAAACAAAATGCAAACCCAAAACTGTTAATAATCCTCAAATGTTGAGTAAATCGAAACATATATTAAGAATATATCATAAAAATGTTGAATGATTCTCGAAACAAATTTTATGGAAAAAATTGTCTTTCTCTTGATTATTTGTGATACTCGTAGACAAAATTTGCAATGTTGCATAAAAGGCACATATATCACATAAAATATCAACTTTTATGTTATGTTTATTTGGTTATTGTGTATTAAAATATTACATTTTACCTCTTATTATGCAAAAATATGACACTTATCTTCACATATCATGTAAAATAGGATGTAGACATTATATTTTTACAATGTAATAAGATTAAACATAATTTTCTAACAAGTGATACGAGAAACATAACATACAAACAAGCAACAAATAGTTAAGTCTTCTATATTGTTAAAACATGTTTAAATGTGTAAAAAATTGATTAACGGAACAAAAACACTTCAATTTTTTGACATTTAACAACATTCACAACTATACTCAATAAAAAGAAGAGACCAAAATCCATTAAAATCAACTTTAAAACTCTAAACCCAAAATTTTTCAAAAAAAAAATATATATATAATTATACATATATTCAAACCCATATTTGGGAATGATAAATAGGTAACATGTAGCATGAAAACTATAACAGCTAACCATCTTTCCATTTTACAAAACAAAAAACATTTGAAATGCAAGGAAATGATATCAAACAACGAAGAAATGTGATAAATAGAAAAGAAGGGCAAAATATGGCAAAGAAAATTTTCATTTCCAAAAGTACGAATGTCACAAAATTCGAACCAAAGATTGCCGAATTGATTTTTTTAAAAGCATGGGGAACAACTAATAGTTGATTTTATTTATGGGTGTAATTTTGTGACACTTCAATATGATGGTTATATGGGTATAACGGGTGTTCATTTTTGTACATGCCCACATTTTTGTTTATTTTGATTAATATCTCACGCATTTTAGGGTAAATTAGTCAAATTCAATAAAACATAATGTAATTTGATCGAAATTGTCTTTGGCCAAATTTAGAAACTTCATATTTGTTAGGGTCTACGTGGTAGTTTTGAGATTTTTTGAAATTTTACAAGTTTTAGGGGCTTAAACCACCTTTAATAATTATAAAAATTTAGATGCATTTTATTCTTTCACGCTTGATTATGTTAAGAAGAACCCTTCATATATCAGTATTAATAAAACTATACATATATATTTTTTTATATATAATTTATATATATAGATGATATATTATTATTTGATTGAGTGATATTAAATTAAAAATACAAGTAATATCTAATCACATAACATTGTTTTATCATTATATGTATGTCAGATGAATTATAATTTTTTTTTTTTGTAATGATGAACCTCACCCGAGTTAGATTGTCACTTTTCAGATTGAACCAACCACACCGATATATAATTTATATATATATATATATATATATAATATTATTATCTAATTAACTGATTTAAAATTAAAAATAAAGTAATATTTAATCACATAACATTATTCTATCAATATATGTATGTCTAATGAATTATAAATTTTTTTTATAACGAGAAACCTTACTCAAACCAGGTTGTTAATTTTGGAATTAAACTAATCATATCGAATAAAATAAATCTTAGATCCAATGATCAATCATATAACTATTGAATTAAATAAGTTAAAATTTTAATTTTAATATATTATCAAAAAAAACTTAAATACATATTTTTTTATATATAAATTTTTTTTTTTATCATTCAAATTATCTTTGGGCGGTCAATGAATTATAAAATTGGCTTCACCGTCTAAAACACCCCTCGAAGTGTTTTATTAAAAATAATTGATGTATTTTTTTTCCACAAAAACCAAAACTCTCTTTCAGTATATTAGTTAAAAATCCTCAGGAAGATTTGATAATACGCATGATGAGAGTGAATACTAAGGGCTTCTAATCTTTGTGATCTGAGACGTGGTTTGATCTCAGCAATCTGGATGCAGCACTCCAAGCCGTCTGATTTTTACTTATTATTAATCAAGTGTCAAATTTTGTTGAATTGATTTATTTTTTAAATACTTCTAGAATAAAGTGTCGCGATTTCTTAAGTCAAATTTTCCAGAAAAGAGAAAGAAAGAAAGAAAGAAAAAATAATAATAATAAACGTGCTTAACCAGCCAACGTTAGATTGTCATTTCTATATAAGCCATGTGGTTTGAGTAGACCAATAATGTTGGATAAATGTTCAAAATTATTTTTCTTTTAAATTAAGTTGACAAATTGTTAAGGTTTTCGATTTAATTTTAGAAAATTAATAAAATTAACCCAATTTTGGGAGATTAATACAGACATGACCATAGCTCCTAATGTGAACATATTCTTGTCAATATTTCACAACAACAAGAGGTGGCAACAAATGGGATAAGTGTAAGAAAATGATACCCTGGGGTTATTGTTTTTTATCATATATTTGGGGTACGTAAAAATATCGGGTCAAATCTATTTTCCAATTTAACAAGGTAGTAATATGATAAAGTTAAAAGATACATTTAGACAAGTTTGTATAAGGTTGTGCAATTCTAGAAAATACAATATTTCAATAGATTTGTTTTAAGGTATTTTTTGATATCGAGATATCGAAATTTAACATAGTGTTAGTCCATTTAGTCTTTCTAAAATAAATTTGGAGAGACATTCTTTAAAAGTTTTAGTTTACAATAAATGAGGTTTGATTTGGGCTTTCTATGATAACAAGTTTGATGTTTAATCACTATATTAATATAGAGTTGTATATTTCATCCTTATCATGACAAATGATACGGGGAGTATGTTTTGCTAATAAGACATTAATTACATATAGTGACTTGATATTTGTATTTGAAGCAACAACTTAAAGGGATAACGATGAATATGTGGTGAAGCTCGCCATTTTGAATTATTTGACATTACATCGTTAGGCGTAAACAATAAGAAGGTAATCAATCTTGATATAATGTAGTTTCTCGATTACATTCCTATATTCAACAAATACTCATAGTATATAAAAGATTATGAACTCATTATGACTTTGATGAGAAAGGCGAGATTGCATCCATACATTGAGATTGTTCAGACAAATACTAAAAAGCCAAAGTTTGCCCCAAGAAAGTCATCTTAGGAGTTTTTCACTAACTTTTTTGGTAATATTAACATTTATGAAATTATTATGATCAGTCTTTTATTTTCTTATTTTGATAAATAACAAATGTTAATTTTTTTAGATATATGAGATCTTTGATAGCCTATACATTTGAGTTGAGATGAAATTAACAAGAAGGGTCTCCCAAATGTTAAAATGAAAGAACAAAAATAGATCATAATGAGATGATGCAAAAGACATTCAACTGATTAATAGTAAGTGACTTGATAATTTTGAATTTTTTTGTGTTAATGTTACCATTCATCTTCTTTTTCAAAATTTAACTAACATTATTAACAAAACAATGTTATAGCGAAAATGATTTAAACTAAAGATGAACGTAAAACCAGTTAGTTCATCAATCTCCTAGAGTTTTCAAGAAGGTCAAAGCTTTCACCCGATGTGAAGATGTCTCCATTGTTTGGTTATACGCATGATAAAAATGATCTTCTATCCAATGATCTGTAACCCTGACTAGAATAAATTCCATCTCTATTGTGTGAAAAGGAGAAAACCATAAACTCTCTCACCATATAGTAGGCGCTAGGCATGTTAAATAGTTCGAACCAAATCAACGACATGATTTAGCCCTCTCAATTTTGGCATTATTGTAAAATTGCACGTTGTATTAAACCCATACGCTTTACAGACTATACCAAGACCTTAAGATCCGACATGCGGGAAAACAATAAAAAAAAAAAAAAAAATACATATATAAAATGCAGACCAAAGGACTCGGCCATGCCATGCCACAACTAACACGATCCGCAAGACCCACTCACCTTTTGGTGGGCTAGTAAGTACAAAATTCATTGCATCTCTTGTTTTACCCTCTATACAACAGATGTTTGCTAGTCTAAGAATGGCTATTGACAGTTTCATTGTCACAAGTGCAGGCACAGATTGATGCCCATCTCGGTAAGGTAGAGAATCAAATGAGTCGAATAAAGGATTCGGTTGCCGATTTTCAGGGGTTGTGGGGTCTTTTGACGCAAGTTGTTTTTGTTAAATGTATAACACCTATAAGTGAAATTGGTTAAAACTTAACACAAATTAATTAATTTTATGTAATATGAATTTCGATCTTTATTTTTATAGTCTAATATATATTTTAATATAATATCAAAGTTAAAAACTAAATAAATAGGTTTAACAATTTAAAATGATTCTAATACTGTAAAATTATGTATTCAGTCAAACAATAAATCTAACAATTTAATTATATTTAAAAATATATATATTAAAAATTAAAATTTTACATCTAATAAAAAAATATAAAATAAATAATATTAAGTATAATAAATTAAAATTTAATATAAACGAATTGATTTTATTTAATATAAATTTCGCACAACTATATTTATATACCTTCTATTATCCGACACGACCGGATTGAAAGCGTCTGTATTGATGGACTGCTACTTGATGAAATTTCTCAGCAAGTTCTATTTCCCTAGATACGTATTTGATCTTCTCAGCCGCCGCTCAATTTTCTGAAAACCAAACGCACAGTGATTTACTTGATAATATTCCCCAAATGAAAGCATCTAACATAATCTCGGAATAAACTAAACACCAAAAGCTCTGGCAGTGAGTAACATGGCTTCCTCTGCAATTATCCCAAACCCAACTTCTTTCATTAAGAAGGTTTAATCAATCACATTTACAAAATATCCACTTGAACTTACTTTTCAATATCCAATATATTTTTTTAACTTGTTAATATATTTGATTGATTAAATTTTTCCTCTGAGATCTAATTAGAATTTGTTATTTCTTTTTGTTCCTGACAGAAGAATCCTGGTTCTTCAACTTCACAATGTTCTGTTAACAAATGCAAGAGCTTCAAGAAAATTGTATCAGTTATAACACCTCAGCAATCAGAACGCAGGCCTGCCACCACTGGCTTGGTAAAGTTTCTTTCCTTTTCTGACCTTAATTTGAAGACTCTATGGTGACAGATTTTCATATTTCGGGTAAAAGTGGGTCACATTTATATGCTTCTCATGAGGCTGATCTTCATTATTTTGATTTATTCGCTATAAAATTTTATTAGTTTTATTGATGTGTTTTGATTTATGTGTATAAATTTTGATAAAAATACAAAACTCTTTTCTGTCTTTTAATTAACTGTATAAATCACATTTTCTAACTCAAAATCTAACTTCATCAAAAAAAAAAAAACTTTAGAAAGCTAAATTATTATATTATCTATAGTTATTAAACTTTCAAAATTATCATATTATTAAATGTATTGGATAAGTCAAGAGTTTAATTTTGGAATAGTGTCGAAGAGGATTTAACTTTTGCTCTAATTCTTGGAACCCCAAACTTTTATCACTCAAGCTACCGTGGGAGCAATTTACTCTTTACTTTAATAGTGGCTTTGGCCTTCTGAATTTATTGAATTTCAGGTAAAAACTGCAATGACATTGACTGAGAAGATACTGGCACGAGCTTCAGAGAAACCTCAGTTGGTCCCAGGAGAGAATGCATGGGTTAATGTTGATACATTGATGATCCATGATATTTGTGGCCATGGCTCCTTTGATATCTTCAAGAAAGAATTTGGCACAGATGCTAGGGTATTCATATTTGATGGCTCATGCTTTTATCCTGTGTCCTTTATTTGTTTCTGTAATTCTACTGCAAACATGTTTTCCCTGGCTCATTTGCGGTATCCACATGACTTATTTGTTTAATGAACTATAGAACATCAATAGAACTTTTAATTTTTTCTACTCATTGTTTCGTTGTGTTCAATGTGCATTACAAAGCATATGTACAAGATAAAAGTTCAAAGCCTGATGTGTTACAATTTCATGTTTACTGATATAAAATGGACCCAGTAATATACATGCAGTACTATGTTCTTCATCCTCAATCAGGTTAACTTTTTTCAATTATGTGGGAATTGCAAGACTGTTTCTATTTCAGTGAGATGTCTGAAACCACATTTCATAAATTGAGGCCATAAGTTTTACAACTGTTATATACATTCTTTAAGCATTTATTTTACTTTCTTTTCTTTGTCATTACTTACGGTTAAGCCTCAAGTTGAAAAGTTCTATATATTTACATCAATGTCTAAGAAATCTCAGCCTCTATGTGTGTGTCAACGTTCGCATAGGCAATATTACGGTACACGGTATGATATATCTACATTTCTATGACATTGAAGGTTTGGGACCGTGAAAAGATTGTAATCATACCTGACCATTATATATTCACAAGTGATGAGCGCGCAAATCGTAATGTGGATATCTTGAGAGATTTCTCTGTGGAGCAAAAGATCAAGTACTTCTATGATATTACAGATCTTAGTAATTTTAAGGTGTGGGTCTGTCATTCTTTTTACTTCATTGCCAACTGATAATTCAGTTTTTCTAAAAGCTTTTATTGTAATTGCTCCTATATATCAATAATGAATAATTAATTTACTTCTAAACCTTGCAGGCTAATCCTGATTACAAAGGTGTATGTCATGTTGCGCTTGCCCAAGAAGGCCATTGCCGGCCAGGAGAGGTGCAATTTTTGTTATAAAAATTGTTGAATTGTTTATACTCTTCATTGGTTTTATATCATTATGTTAGGATCTAGGGCATAGGGAAATAGCATATGTGCAAGAGTAGAGGAGTAGTGTCTCTTGGCGAGGTAGATCAATCTAAGCACGAAGGGAGACATGTGGGGAAGCATGGAAAATAGGAGGAGATGGGGAGCAGTAGAGGAGTATAAAAAGAGTCTTGCAAGGGGAAGAAAGGAGTGGAGAATCAAGAAGAAATTGGAGAAGAGGGCGAAAGCCTTGGGGAATGCTGACACCCTTGTTGCCAGGCCATTTCTTTTACTTCTACTGTTTCTGTTAATTTTCATTTTTCCTTTTAAATTGCTGGCACAACTGACTGTACACTGGGTTGTGAATATATATACAAGGTCTTATTGAGTTTGTCTTTTATCCATTTTTTTGGTTGAGTTGAATATAGAAGATTACTTTGCCAGATTGTGGTTTGTTGGTTATGAAGAATACTGTGTTACTGAGTTGATTGCTCAGGTTGCTGTCACATTATTTTGAGAACTGCTTTTAAACCCTTCATTGCTGCCATCAGGTCTTGTTAGGTACAGACTCTCACACCTGCACTGCTGGAGCTTTTGGTCAATTTGCAACTGGCATTGGCATCACTGATGCCGGCTTCATATCGGGCTCAGGGAAGATCTTGCTCAAGGTTTGTTCTTATTATTTCTTTTCTACAAGGGGAGACAGACATAATGTTCTGTAGAATCCAAGAATTAGTGTTGATGCTAATGGAATGAACTCTTTTTTTTTTTAAATGAATAGAATGGTATAGGGAATTTAAGATAAAAAAGTTATGATATAAAGTTATAGAAATATATTATAATTTGCAGTCATGGTGATGATGACAGCACTGGTTGTAATAGTAGTATATGTACAACTATGATGCTATATCTATTTCTACTTATGCCTTCATTATTGTGTTTTCTCATCTGCACTGATTTTTTTCCTCTAAATTTTCTGGTACATGGTGTGGATTTTCTAGTTGGTCACTTGAGATGGGAAACCTGCATAGCTTAAAATCCATTTTCCTGTAGCATAATTTCCATTGAATATCAGATATGGCTGTTATTCATATATAATACATGTTACCCTTCTCCAGTCTTACCAAAGATGGCAAATCATTCTTCTCATAGTGGACAGTAAAAGGAGTAACTGTTGTGCATTAAAAAATAGGATAAAATCTGCTTAGGAGTGTATGCATCTGTTAGGACCCAAGATGCGCAAGAAGAAAAGGTAGGGGCAAAATCAGAGGAGTACTATTCCATGGTGAGGTGGGACAATTGGGTACAGTTGCAAAAAAGAGAGGGACAAGTGGGAGGCAGAAAAGAATGGGTTTGCAATGTAAAGAAGAGATGAAACAGAATGTGGAGAGGGAAGAAAAATCTGTGCTCTGGTTTTGGGGAAAGGATTCTGCCTTTTTGGGAGAGAGCTGGCTCTTGAATCCTGTCTTGGGAGAGAATCAACACTCTCGAATTTTCCGGAACAATCTATTGTCATTAACATTTGTTATTTTTCGTAACTTTGAATGAAAGAGTGTAGTTACAAGTCTGAATTTCGGTGAATATAAGCTAGCTTCCATTTTGTATTACTCTTTGCATTATTTTCTTGAGAATGTGATTTGTTTTTCTGGTTTTGGCTTGGATTTCCACATTTCTATCAGCATCTTTGTCACAAACTCCTGTACTTTTGGTAATTAGAGTCTTAAATTGAGATTGCAGTCAGATAAATACACTTTTAGTTGTTACTGCATGTCCATATAAAAATTTTAGTGAAACATTCTTCTTGGATAATAGACCTATAATCTCATATAATAGATCAAAATGAAAAATGGAAATTCTTACTATTTTTCCTCAGACTATATACTTGTTCTACTAGTGAATTTTTAAAGAATGAGACAATGCTAGCAGAAGTTTCTAGATTTATGGAGATATGGGATAGCATACAAATTATCATTCTCACATATCCACCATGAGTTTTCAACAGTTATTGGAATAATTAAGTATCCAATTTGACCAATGATACTTCAAATACATCTGTACATTAGTTTAATTGCTATTGTCTTGCTTTGTTATTTCAATCAATTGTTATATCTTGTTTTTATAAGCTGCAGGTGCCTCCAACTCTGAGATTTGTACTGGATGGTGAAATGCCTGATTATTTATTGGCTAAGGATTTAATTCTACAAGTAAGATTACATGGATCTTTAGGCATTTTCCCCCTTAATTGGGGATAAAAAGGTCCCCAAGGAGTTAAAATTGATCATTAATGTTGGAAGATATTCAGAGTTGAACATTATTGTCACTTTGCACAGATAATTGGTGAAATATCTTTGGCTGGTGCTACTTATAAATCTATGGAGTTTATGGGTACAACCGTTGAAAGCTTAAATGTAAGTTCCAGTTGATGTTATCTGTCTTAGGTTGTATCTTGTACTTTTGAGGACTTTAAAATTAAATCATTTAATCATGTTTGTGTTGAACAGATGGAAGAGCGAATGACATTGTGTAACATGGTTATTGAAGCCGGGGGAAAGAATGGTGTGGTCCCCGCTGATACTACGACATTTAATTATCTTGAGGTTGTCACTTTACACTATCATTTGTATCCAGTCCATATATTTATGTTTATATTTTTGTGTCTGTTGCAAAATTTAATTTTCCTTTTCACCTGCATTTAATAAGATGTTTTTCTTTATGCTTGCATGGGCTTACTGTGTGTGCTACGTTTTGTTTGGCACAGGATAAGACATCTTTGTCCTATGAACCAGTTTATAGTGATGAGCAAGCAAGGTAGTTTTTTGTGTTTAGATTGTTACAATTTTTGGACATGTGCCTAATCCTCAATCAGCATTCTGATATATCTGCTGAAATCTCATTAGAAAGACATTAAGTAGCCAGATTTGGAATTTTGTCAAACAAAAATGACTAGATCCACACTTGGTATTTTCTGCAACTTGAGTTTTAAAACTACATGTGTTTTTTGAGACCTTGCTCCTTGCAGGTTTTACCTTATTCTTCCCGGGGAACTTGTACTGATGTGAAATCATGAATTATTAATTACAATTTGTAATTTGTCTTCTTTTTTATTATCTATGTCTTATACAATTTATTCATGGTGAGGATATTTCTCTTCTTATGTTCTTTGTTGAGCTCCTTGTGGTTGGTTTGTAATCCCATCATCCTTTTGGCATTTAGATTCCTTTCTGAGTACAGATTTGATGTCTCCAAGCTGGAGCCTCTGGTGGCAAAGGTAGGCGATTTTATATACTTTTAGGTGGGAGATCTCTCTCCCCTCCCTCTTTTCTCTGTCACACAGAGTTGTTGTCCATTATCTAGTTTATTTAGAGTTTACTATGTTTTTGTTTTCCATAAATAATATAGTAGACGTACTTTTGCAGCCTCATTCTCCTGAAAATCGTGCTTTAGCAAGAGAATGCAAAGATGTGAAAATAGACAGAGTATATATTGGATCTTGTACTGGTGGAAAAATGGAGGATTTTCTAGCAGCAGCCAGAGTCTTTCTTGCTTCAGTAAGTACTACATTCATTACTATGTATTTCTGTAACTTATTGTACAACTAATTGATACATACAAAGAGAGAAGTTATTTGCTGAATCCCTGATTGAAGAAAATTAAAAATAATCACCTGTCCTAATTGTCACAAAAACTTCACTATGGATGACCAATTTGATACCTAAAATTTTATTTAGATAACCAGAAATTTGGCTTTTTCCCTGCTATAAGCAGTAGGATAATAGTGATTGACGGTCATGGATATTTTTATTGCTACCAGCACACATATTATAAAATATATTCTTATTTCATTTTGTATTGAATAACTTAGCACTAATTATTATTTTGTGAGAAAAGTTTTTAGAGTATGCAAGTTAAAGTAGAAGCAGTCAGTGGCAATGGTTTATGTTGATAGATATGTTGAGAAGCCTCCTTTGGAACTTGATCTCTTTGATTCGTTACTTTTGTAAAATTCTATTTTGGAAATATAATTTTATAGGTGCATGTGCATACGCGATCTTAATAAAAAATTCAATTGCTTATCTTCAGGGCAAAAAGGTCAAAGTTCCCACATTCCTTGTCCCTGCTACCCAAAAGGTTTGTCATGCTGCTTCTTTTTTTTTTTGGAAATGTCAGTGACATTACTGTTTGTAACTTAGGAAAGACAATTAATCCTGTGTGAATTGTCATATATTTGGATGGTGAAATTGACAGGTTTGGATGGACTTATATACTCTCCCAGTACCAGGATCTGGTGGCAAGACTTGCTCCATGATATTTGAAGAAGCTGGTTGTGACACACCTGCAAGTCCTGGTTGTGGTGCTTGTATGGGTGGCCCAAAAGACACTTATGCACGCTTGAATGAACCTAAGGTAAGTTTTTGCGTCCATATGAAAATTGTTAAAAAGTATAGATTTAACCATTGGACCTAAACTACTCTATTCATTTGTTGCACATTATAATTTCCTAACTGATTTTTTTACTGACAACTCTGCATTGGTTTTTTAGAGAGAAGTTGTGATTAGAATAAAAAAAAAGACTTATTCTTAATAATTTGGGAATGTAAATGATAGCAAATTAGCCTGGGCTTTCATCTAGATTTCCACACTTTACATGGGCTCCTAATGATCATCATATCTACAAATTCTGCTAAATATTTTAGGTTCTTGTTCTTGTAGTAATCCAGCTATTTATGGACTTTATGAGAATGATTCTTTTGTTTATTGTATACTATTGTGGTACTCGAGGTGATTTTGGCCCACATTAATGATCCTATGAGCTCCTCGCTTTATATATTTACTGATGGTATTGTTCTCAAACCTATTCTCTGATCTGAGTAACTTAACCAAGATTCCCCAATTAATCTTTGCTATAAATCTGGACATGCCATTATGGCTGTCTCGCTTGTTTGTTAAGTGGTTATGATCTTCAAACAATACTTTTTGAGGCGATTATCATTTCAGGTCTGTGTCTCGACAACAAATAGGAACTTCCCAGGAAGAATGGGACACAAGGAAGGCCAGATCTACCTTGCTTCACCATATACAGCTGCTGCATCTGCATTGACTGGTTATGTCACTGATCCAAGAGAGTTTCTGCAGTAGACCATTAAAGGCTGTATTTAATCACTTAAATATTTTATTATTAGTATTTTCTACATCTTATGATATAAGATTCCTTCATTCAAGTGTCTTTCTAGATTGAGCTTAAATCTCAAGAGTCTCACTGCATCGATTCATGAAGATTTTGTATGTTATAGCAACGTGACTTATAGGCAGGTATTAATGAAGTGTTTTATTTAGGGAAAATGACTATTTCGCACCCAACTTTTACCCCAATCTTAAACCCACACTCACGGGAGATGAAAACCCAAAACTTTCACCTATGACCAAACTTCTGTTAATTTGTTCTGTTAAAGGGAGGGGTAAAATAGTTATTTTATTATTAAAAGTTATAAAGTTGATTACTTTTCGTTCTTCCAAGGTTTTAGAAACTAATATTTCATCTTTACTTAAAATTTTTAAACTTTAAAAAGTAACATTTTTACTTCCAAATCTAGGGTTTTCATATTTTTTAAAACTTAGCTGTCTTCTATAACTTTCAAAAATAACAGTTTCACCCCCACTCTTCAACTTTATCTTTCGGCGTTGTCTCCGATCTCCTCTTTCTCTTAGTGTGATGAAGAGATCTGAATGATGTTTTGTCGTTCAGATCTGGGCAATGAAGCTTCGTCTTTCGTCGTTCTTTGTAGTCGGAGAAGGGAGTTCGGTGGAAAGCGTCGGCCATTGGTGGTGGTCAGAGAAGGAAACAAACTTTAGGGGTAAAATCTAAACTTTTTAAACTTAGAGGATGAGTTGAAGTGTTTGTTTTTAAAACTTGAAGGGGGGAAATGATATAATTTTGAAATTTTAAAGTTTATAGGTAAAATAACGATTTTACCCTTGTTTCTATCTAAAAATTTGGAAGGCAGTTTGATCATGGGTGGGTGTTTGAATTTTTCATCTTCTGTGGGTGTGAGTTTAAAATTGGACTAAAATTTAGATGGAAAATAATCTCTTTTCCTTTTATTTATGATTATAACAGTAAATATAAAATGTGGGAAGGAGTTGGATTATATGGGCAGTGGCAAACGAATAGGAATATGACAGTTATGAATGTTTTACTTAACTGCTGTTACTGCATTTTAGAAATCATGGTTGCCAAGGAGCAAGACTTGGAGAAAAACAACAGGAACAGAGCAACTAGTCGGATGCCTGTCTGCTTTGCGTTTTGTACTTATTTTTTTAGGGTTTGATCCAATCCAAGTAAATTTGATTCAAATTCATTCGATTTAAATTCAAATTTGAGTCAAAAGGTTCAATTCTTTTTTGAAATTGAGCCAACCTCCAATTAAGAGGTGTTCGATTTGATTCAACTTAAATTCTGTTTAGATTGATGATTCAAATTTATGATTTGATTCGGTTGAACTTTTTGCTTGGTTTAGTTTGAATTCATAATTAGATTTGTTGGTTTGAATTTGTAGCTCAATTCGATTTGAATTTATAATTTAAATTGATGGTTTTACTTATTATTTGATAACTTGAGCTATAAATTTGAATTATAATCATTTATTCGAATTATAAATTTGCATTGAACTAAATTAAATTATTTTTTATTTGAATTGAATTCGAATTATTTTAATTTTGATTCAATAAACTTGAATGTATTAATTTTTATCCAAGTATTTAAACTCCATTCATATCCACGTCTACATTTTTCCTTTCTTCCAGCTAAAATCGCAAAAGCCACGTTAAAAGAAAAAGTGGCAAAATGATGTAGCAAGCAAGCAAGCATAAGGGCCCTGAACTCACCGACCCGGCATTCATTTTTTCAGGGTACGGCAGCGAAGGCGGCAAAATGCATTAACAATTCAATAATGGCGGTCATACGATACAAAGCAAAACAACTTTTACTCAATTGAAATCTATCATTGTGAATAGCTTATATTGAGGCCTTTCTTTCCTCGGAAAGCAGTGGAGCCACCAACCTCATTCTGCTCAGGACTTTCCAGCTGTTGCCATTATTACTGTTTTGCATGAGATTAACTTCTACCATGTATAATTTATGCATAACAACAAAAGTTGAAAATTGGGTTTTCACATGGTGGGTCGTTTAATCAGCTTTCATCTCCTAAATCCTATAAATTAAACAAGAAAAGACAAACGATAAAGAAGCCTTTTTCTTAGGTGCTTATCTTGATTATTACTCCTATAGGGACCTGCAATATCCTTATCGAAATCAACAATTTACATCTTACTTACCCACACACATGAATAAAATTCATATATCCCGTCCCAAGGGGTGATTTGGGTGTACAAGAGAGAGATTTGAAAGGAAAGAGTTTGCATTCAAGTTTTTTGGTAATAGATCAAAATAATACTCTTGATCACTCTGATTTAATGGTTATAAAACTAGTAGTTGGATTCAAAGCTTTATTTGTTTAATATAATTAGTTCGACGTCAAAAAAATAATCTAAGTGAGATTTCTTGTTATTAAAAAAAATTCATATATCTCTCTCATAGAGTATAGTTTGAGTGATAAAATAAGTGAGTATCAAGAACATGAGTTCAAGTCTCCTAGTAATATATCAACATTAAACTTTTAACTTAATTAATATAGTAATTATAGTGTTCGATTTGTTTGGATTGATCGTTTTAATTTTGAAAAGATTATCCAATTCAAATAAAATTTTCTCTTAAAAAATATATATATATTAATTTTGATACATTATAATATATAAATGTTGCTATATGATTAAACAGACATGGCCAGATAATAGAAATGAAGTTAGAAAGCTTATCACAAAGATGATAGATTTCATAAACCTATTAATGGAACCCATGTGAGAACATTATAGTTGGTTCTCTCTGCTCTGCGAGGAAATGAAAACCAGCAAGAAAAATTGAGAAGAAATGATGGAAAGTTACAACAGTAAGGAAGGATAGATGAGTTTTTTAAAGAAGGAGATGAACAGCGGTAGCATACAGTTGTGAAAAAAAATATAATCAAGTAAAAGAGAGTGATTATGTTGAACTGGGTCACCACTGTAAATCAATGAATGGGGTTGTAATCTACAGTCAAAATCAAAATGATTGTTTCATCTTCATATCTTAAGAGCCAAGTCTGTTCCCTTCTTCTCAACAGGATCTTTCAAAACAGATTGCACTGATTGGATTTATTTATTACCAGAAGTTGGAAGTTGGAACCTAATGAATTGTCTCTTCCCTGACCATTATTTTTTTTTCCCATTTGCATTTTCAGAACCAGCATTCATAATTACCCATAAATCCAAGAAGAAAAAAAATTGGTAAGTTATTAAAGCCAAAAGCAAAATCAAGAAATGAGGTATTGATTGATGGGAAATCTAATTGTTGTGATGGGGAATTAGAATTGGAATACGGAAGATTAAGAGTGTAGTTTGTTTGTCATAACAGAGAGGATTAGAGATCTAATAAAAGCAAAGTACTTTGTTGATTTTTATTTTGTATTTGTTGTACCAAGAAATGGAAAGTGAAAAGTCGAAATGAGTTGACTCTGTTAATGTTGTTTGTTTATGAATTGATTGAAGTGGCGCGGCATCGGCTCTTTTTGCATATATTTTAACGGCCAAGAAACGGATATGATAAGAAAAGAAAAAAGAGATAAATGAAAAAAAATATAAAGTTATTTGAGTGAGGATATAATTTGTTTATATTATTAGAGTATAAATGATATTAATTATATTATATATTATACAAAATTACCAAAAGACATTTTGACTGTTAAAACTACTCTGACTATGGGTAGAAAATAGGAGTTTTAAAACTTAAAGGATCACAATTGTACTTCATCGAAGTTCGGGTGGGCCATAGTTACTCTAAGGAAAACCAAAAACTTTACATGGGATGTTCCAAGTTTCTTCACATATTGGTGTTCGTTAGACTTGATGATGTTGCATTGGAGTTGAATGGGATGAACAGCTTGATTTGGCCACAAACAATTCAATTAATTAAAGGATGCCAAGCTGCAAACACAATACTTTGAATCTCCAGGCTCAAGCATTAACAAATAAGAAAAGCAAAAGTAAAACCACACAAGCAATTTCTTCTAGCTATGACAGAGAAGAAAACAGACTCCACTGCATTGCAACAGCAAGCTCAAACACTCTAGATATCAAGAACTCCCATATTTACAGTATGAGAAAGCACCATTAGTCAAGGTAAGCTGCAGGCCTGTATAGGAGGAGACAAAAACTAATTTAATATGGCCTACTGGAACCCAAAAAAAAAAAAATAAAAACAGCAGTAACCCAGATGAAAAGCTGGAAATAACACTAAAAAGAAATGGAATAAAGCAATCTTGATGGCAAAATGCTCCAACTCATCAACTTCTTTACTATTCTTTAGCTTCAGTATTTTTCAAACTGTGCGAAGGTTTCTTCATCTTTTTTGGTTTCAAAGGTTGGGTTGGGACAGTGCTAAACAGGCTTGGCTCTTGGTTTCTCATTTCTTTCTTGGAATCTTGGACCTGCAATTAAATGATTTACTAAACTTAGAGGGAGAAGGGAGAAAAGGAAAATGCAAGAATGTTCGAGGGACATTTGCATACCAAGTCCATTAGCTTCAGAGGTTCTCATGATTCGCAGCCTTCTCACTGAGCTGAGAAACATCCTAATCATGACAAGGAGCATAAAAAAAATTAACATTCAAAAGAATCGGAACAAAAAATAAAACCATATATACAAACAAACCTTACTAACTTGTTTATACAAATTATCAACACATTTTACTTTTATTACGAAATTTACATACCCCCAAGGGACATCACCAACAAGCATCCAGTCGCCCTCTTTATCTTCATAGGTGAGCACAAATTCAGATGATCCGTCCAAAAGTTTAGAGGATTTTGTGGATGAATCCTTCTTCTCTGCACCTGACACTGTTCACACAGTAAGAAATTTAAAAGAAGCATAAAGCAACAACGATTCTCTTATTGCAGACTAAACGTGGTGGAATTTTATAAATATTTCAAGTGGCAAAAATTATCTTACCTATTGAATTGATTGATGTGGGGGAGGCAAAAAACATTTCCTCCAATGTTTGAGCGAGAGTCTCATAGCAGGCATGAGCATTAAGATCCACTTTTCTTCCTATTGGAAGTCCATCCATATTCACTTTGACAAAACCAAGATGTCCTTTTTCATTGAACATATTATTAGTTTTGTTACCATTGCAAATTTTCTTCTTCAAAGTATCTTTTGACTTCTCTTTTTCACTGCCCACTTTTTCCTCTTCAGATCTTGGAGCCTTTGCTTGGCTAACCAAACTGTTCATCCTATAAGCCCTTATTGGTGGCCATCCCACAACCTGACTGTTTTCACCAATGACAAAAGAATGGTAAATTTACCAAAAAGGCGAGTCACAGTGAGAAAAATGAAATCCCAGTTTTAGAAAAGAACCAATAAAACAATCTGAGTAGGAAAAGATTAGAAGGAATAAACAAAAAAGATAGACTCTCTCAAGAAAATACAGAACTGGCACAGGGTGTAATAAATTAATACTACCTACTAAATCCTAATCAAAGCTAAACATGACAAGCCGTAGGAGGAAAGAACTTAAAATAAATTAAATCCCAGCTCAATGATAGAAGATTACAAGATTAGCACAAGTAATTAGCAATTAAAAATAACAGAATAAGTCTTTGTAGGAAAAGTTGATATTGCTAAACTAATTAAAGTTGTTTAATTTTATTGGTAACAGTTCCACTTTACTCATTATCGAGGACCAAGCTGAGTTTTTCACCTTTCATGATGTACATAACATAAACACACAGAACATTAGAAAACCAAAAAAAAAAAAAACATTTTTTTCTTATCTTTCTTCAACTTTTCTTAGGAACCATAACTATACACAAGAAAATATACCTGCATGAACATATATATATACTTTTTTCCTCAATTTTAATAGCAGATATATGTGCAACATATTCATAAACACAACACAGAAATTTCTGTTTTATGCAACATATATATTGAACCTGATACTAGGAGGGGATCCACCCTCATGGGAAACTGAATCAGCAGCTCTCTTAGTCCCAGAAACAGCAGAAGGGAAATCCTTAGCAGTTAAGATTCTGCCACACTCACCCCATGCACTTCCCTTACTTTTTCCACTACCACCACCACCAAGACTCAGCCCCAGCCCCAGCTCCAGTTCATCACTCTCAGCAGGGTGATGGTCATATTCTTTCTCAACTTTTGAAAAAGTTAACTCATTTGCAGAACCACTCCCACCAACACCAAGTAAACCAAGGCCACCTTGCATCACAGCAACAACAGCACCAACAAGCAAGAGAAGAAAGAGTTTTTTTCAAAGATTTGACAGTTAAGAGGGAGAGGGGGAGAGAGAGTATGTGTGTGTAGAAGAACTAGAAGCAAAGGAAGGATTTTGATGTTTTGGGCTGAAAGAGTAATTAAGGATAATAGAATAGAAAGAGGTAGGTTGAGAAAGATGGTGGAGGAAGTGATGATGTTGGGACCCATATGTCTGCTAGTGCGCCTAGCACTCTCACCACTCTTTACTCCAGTTTTCTCGACATGATCATGTCTCTTTAGAATCTGAAACTTTTCTCAATTCTCATCAGTTGGTTGGCATAATACAAATTTTATCAATTTTACATTGAAATCTCCAAGAAACGCCTAGCTTGGCCTCCAAGTTCCCGGTTAAAGTTGTCTTTTAGCTATCGAGTAGTGCCAACTGTAGCATATTTTTCACTGTTCTTTGCTCATAATGTGACAAACAAAGAGCGTAGTTTCATGGGGATTTTATTACTAATCGCCATTTTTCATTTTGCAAAAGGTTGATAATAATTTTGTCTCTTATTACTATGATGGCTCATCATGTTATTATATACATGAAATATGATGGCTTCTGTCGACTTTTGCCATGGGAAAATTACCTTCTTCTTCGATCTTCACTTCAGATGTCAACTGATAACAGCTGGTTTACCAGTACTATCGAGTAATCACTTAAGTTAAAAATGCTTATCACTCAATATTAATTCTTGTTCTTTCTTGTTCTTTCCATTTTCTTCTTACCCTGATTCTTCTATAACCAAACCTTGCTTTAATTGATTCAGAATAAATAATCAAGAATTTATTCTTGAAGCGGGTAAATATCTCAATATATATATATATATATTTTACAGGAAATTAATGAAGAAGGCTTAATTTGTTATAGATATAACTTATATAAGACAAGAAAGCATATGTAAGTGTTAAAGGTTTAGTCTTTTTACAAGCAAAAGCATATTCTAATAATCTTTACTTCTCAATGCAACCAAATTCTCTCCTTTCTTCCTATGTGCTGTCCACTGTTTTATAGACAAAGTGCATAAAACCTTGTTTTAGAAAGTTGAAACCTAAACCCTAAACTTTAAAGACATGCAATTCTAGTGGAATTGTGGGGTTGCTCTAAAGCTTTATAACCAATTAAAACTTAACCTCTTTAATTAATACTTTTTTATTTTTTTTAATCTATTAAATATTCATTTCTGCCTTCCCTAAAGAGGACCACTTCTTATATAATTCATATTTTTTCTGGAGATGGTCTAATCTTTTTATTGTTAATTAGGGAAAGAAACCAAGAGCCTTGACCAATCTTAAATTATAATAACTTCAAATTTACAATTGAATTTCTAATTTAATGTATAACAGAGCCCATTTATTAATTTAATTTTCCATTTATCGATCCAATAACATCATATCAAACTTTTTTACTTTAGAGTTAAAAAAGATTAAGCCCCTTCAATATGATATAATAACATAAAGTTTTCTAGGGTTTCTTAATTAATAACAGTCCCTTTCCTTAATGAATTGTTAATGAGCTCTTAAGTTAGTGGGATCTTAATTAAAATAATCAAATTCGAACTGTTCTATATGAATATGATTAACAGCCTCAACTTTATACCCATGTAACCAACTAATTTAATTATGTACAATTGTCTTCATCCCTAACCTTCTTATTGATTCTTAAACTTAACCCTAAACCCAATTCACCTCTAAATCTCATTTGTATTATCATAATCTCTAACTCTCATTTACAGTATCTCATACTTAAACCCTGAAATCACCAAGTAATTCAATTAAATATAATTTTATCTTCATCCATAACATTCAAACCAATTCCTAAACTAAAAGCTTAACCCAACCAATCTCTAACTCTCATTCACAATGTCTCATACTTGAAACCCAAAATCACCCACCAATTCAATTGAATACAATTTTTTTCTGCATCTCTAACCTTTTAACTAATTCCTAAACTAAACCCTCAACTCAGCCTATATCTAACTCTCATCTGTATTATCTCATTCTCTAATTCTTATTTACTGTATTTCATACTTAAAGCCTGAAATCAACCAAGAAACATCATTACATTTAATTCTTAAAATCAATATTAACCTTAAATTGTGTTGATATTTAATGCTACAATTATTGTGAATTGTTATTGTGTCGGTTTACTTGTAATATATACATTGCTATAATATGTTATTCTAAGTTGGCAAACAATTTTCGGGATTTAAAGATACATAAATCTGGAAAAACAATGTGAAAACCACAAAACGATGTCCCAAATTGAGTACTTAATTTTTTTCCCAGGGGATTTATGCAGTTTTTTTCACAGAACAATGGAGAATTACAAAAACCCCTTGAATAGTGGAAAACTACAATCTCTTTTTACAAATCTAGTATTGGTCAAGATTTTACGTGACATGTCTAGTTTTTATGTGGGTCACATAAAAAATTATAGGAGAAAAAATTTCTAATTTGTAAAACATTACAAAAAGTCCTTTAAACTCTTAATTGCATAAAAAAAACTAAGAAAAAACTTTAAACTCGAAATCATACTTTATGAAGAAAAAAAAAAAAAAGGTGGTCTCAATGTGTAGGGTTTACTATAATTTATTATTATATATACATGCCTTTTTAGGGTATAGGGTCAAGCTTCCATACCTAGCTTTAATACAAAAATTAAAAAAGGTATGAGGATTAAAGTTTAAGGTTTTGTAAAGTAGGGTTTAGAGTTTTTTATACACATTTTCTAATGCTCTAGCATACTTTGACATTTTAGTACTAACTTAATTAGGGCAAGTGGTATCATACACATAGTATTTTTCCCCAAGTTAGTACTAAAGCTTTATAGTATGCTAGTGCACTACTTTACAACACAAGACACTTTTCTTGTATCAAAGTTAGGAATGGAAGTTTAACCCCACACTATTTAATTTGATATAATGTTAGATACAATGCTGGAATCGGTGAAATGTTTAATTCATGTATGCTTATTTTATGATATAGTGGCTAAAATGATTTAATGTTTCACTTATATGTAAATGTCATCGACAAATTCATATACTCGACTATGTTACCCTTAAATTTATATTATAAACTATATACGTAAATCAAAACACTGCATATGTGTCGTAAATATAAATGAATTATATATTGCTAGCTAGTACACTAGTATAATACTTCATCTTAAGTTAGTTCGAATATCACACATATGATGCTCTTGTTGTTTGGCAATTGTTATCTGATCTTTTATCTTGATCAATAAAACTATAATAAAATTATGTGTATCTATTTTGAATACACAAATAGATACATATTTTATATGTATCATCATGTGATTGAGTGATTTTAAATTAAGAATAAAGTAACACATAATCATGTAATGACACATATAAATATATATCTATTTGTGTACTCAAAGTGGTACGTATAGTATTGCTCATAAAACTATATACATAAATAATGTGCACGAACAATTTATATCATCATGTAATTGGATGTTGTTTTATCTTTAATTTAAAATTCTTTGTGTATAAATCTATCTTAATAGTGCTGACAAATGAAAATAGAGAGTAGTAAAATTGAATTTTACAAAAATTTCTCTGAAAAATTATGGTAGAAAATATATATTAATGGTCATTACAGAGAGAGAGACAGATCAGCAAAAGCAAAATGGAGAAGATGATAATGATTCCGTTAAAACGATGGAAACCGAAAGTTTCTCCAAATGAATCACCGGAATGGAATCCAATTCCGTTAAAGACAAATGAGAAAGGTATAAGTTTTGTGAAACACAAACTAAAGATTACAAAAAGATAAATAACATAAAAATAAATTAATTAAAACAGTATGGTCCTCTCTAACGTACGCTCTTCCCTTATCCTACACCCATATGCTCTCCGTAAACCGTTTAGTTAGTTATTTCATCCACCAGTTGGAGCTCCTTACAGTCCATGCCACGATGCCACGACGTCGTTTTTTATTTTAAAAGAAGCTCGTATTGTTATTTGACGTGCTCCAAGGCGACCGTCCGTTATTGCCCTTCTTCCTAGTCTTCTTCGTTGGACCCGACCCGCAGACAATGGAACATTCACATCCGCACATTTTACCAAAGCAAGAAAACAACCCGGGACTGTTGCCACCATCAGTGTGCCTCCGACTGTGCCTGCCCGTTGATTTTCCACCGCCGATACCGGTGGTACTGGATGGAAAACTCGACTCGTATAATGGTGGCAGTTCCATCCTCCAACGCGCCAGCTTCGATTGAAGTCCTTCAACGCTGCTCTCTATCTCCCATCCTGAATTTCCCAAACTATCCTCGTCGTACATTTTCAACAGTTTCTCCTTGGCCTTGGCCGCCGCCACCTCCGACGCGGACGGACCTAACTCGGATTCTGACAATGTTGTCGCGCCTTCGAAAGTTTTAGATTTATTCGGGGCAGGAGGAGTTTTAAACGGGGATCCAGGGTGTTTCTTGGGTGTTGGTGCAAACTTCTTGGGCAGGTCTGATGAATCAGACCCGCTTACCGCTGAACCAGCTGGTTTTCCAGGCTTGTTCTTCTTTACCGGGTCCGCAACTCCCACAGCGCTGCCTAATAGACTTTCTTTTCCATTTTTACCCTTAATTGGAATAACATCCGACCCGCTAACAACCGACCCAGATTCACCCATATTCGGAACTCCCTTGATGTTTTTCTTGGTTTCGTTGACCAGTTCAACCAGTGACCCGCCCTTTGCGAGCCGCCCTCGGGTTTTTTTAGCCAAATCTGACCCGGGCATGGAACTTGAATCGCTTTTAGTCCGACGTAATTCGGTTTCCCATCGGGAAACGAGAACGAATTTTGATTATTACTGGCAGCGCCAGTGTTTGGATTATTCTGAAATGGATCCTCCTCGCCCATCAAATGCCGGTACCCAACGGCGGAGCTAAGTTGTGTATACAACGGCAAGCTACGCATGGAACTATCAAGGAGAGCCAATCCGATGTTCAAGATCCCCTGAGGTCTCCCCGATGGACGGCGAACTTGCAGCGCCACGAATCTCATTCCCAACTGCATATGATTCGGCTGACGGTGCGAACTGACTAGGTTTCCGACTAAAACACGGACGGTGCCGACGTGAATGTCGCGGAACCAATGTAAAGCATAGATTTCAATCATGACAGCCGACATTTCGTTTCGAAGAAACGCCTCGTCAACTCGAAAAACAAATTTATCGTTCCATGTAGGGTTGTCGCGGCCGTTCGCATCCACACGTGTGGAGAGTTTGCGGTCGGAATGAACCCAGGCGATGGCGTAGGTTCGCATGGAGCGCGAGACAGGGTACAAGTCTTGTGCAGAAATGACGTTGAGTTCGAGAAGGTGAAACGGAGCAAGAATTTTGGACGACATGGTGGTATAAATTATTATTATTATTATAATTATTAACGTTTGAGGTGAATGGAAGATCAACCCCCAGACTCGCCGACCGGACAACACGAGGGAGCCGGCTGGCGTGAAAGGGGGAAGATATGGTAAGGGGGAGAGAAAATTGATTATGAGAGATAAATGAAATGTTGACTGTGTTAAAATGGCATGGCGATTGGTTCGTTAGAATCTCATCACTGTTTTTGGTATTCTTTATGTGGTTGTTTTTGGTCAGGAAGATTGGATGGTAAAATATGATTAGATTTGTGCAGTGTAATTTGGTAACAATTAGCCTGTACTATATAATCAAATATATATAATTAGCATTTTCCACTCCCCTGTTATTTTCCCACACTTTACAACCTAATTTTAAATTTTTATTGTCACTTGACAGTTTTAATTAATCGAAATAAAATTTTCCGTCTTCTCTCTTAGTTGAGAAGAGACGAAAATGATTATCCGCAAAAAAATCAAGACAATCTTCATCTCTTTATCAAAGACGAGACAAGATACATTATCTTTATCTCTTCTTTAACAAAGAAATGAGACATGTTTTTTCACTTTTCATCATTTGCTAAAGAGAAAAGTTATTGAAAGGAGAAAAAGATAAAGATGGTGGTTATTGTCATCATCAGAGAAAGAAGAAAAAAACCTCTAGGAATACATTATTTTATTTTAATTTAAACGATGTGGAAGGAATATTGTTTAACAAAAAAAAATTTGGCCTACCAAAATCGTATAACTAATGTGGTACTCCAAATCAATTCATTAATTTACATTGTAGTTAAATTCATTAATTTTTAGAATATTTTGACTTAGTAAAGCTAGAGCTTATGTATAATTGTTTAATATATTTGTCAAATTTGAATCATGGCTAAAGAAAACGAATTAAAAATTGCATGTTGTAGTAAAGGTTTTTTTTTTTTTTTTCAAAAGTAAAAATGATTATAAACAAGAAACAGAAAGGCCTCTAAAAAAATATTTTGGGAGCAATCAAAACTCACCCTTCCTTATTTATGGAAGGGGTGGCCATCGCATAAAAAACCAGACAAAGTCCGCAGCGAGACAAACACTACGTCATCTTTTCTTAAAAGAATTATACCTAATTTATACATCTGAAACTTTACAAAACAGTGAGCCTGTCCAAAGAGAATAGCCCCGTATAAAACATATTTATCAAAAGAAGCAAAAGGCCAAGTAAGAAGAGATTTACTGTGCCAAGGCATCCATCCATAGTTGGATGGGAGAACTGGAAAGGAATCTGCAGCAACCCGCAGAATTTTGCAGCAAAAAGGGAGGACTGGAGACAGGAGCAAACAGATGGAGAATCATCCTGTACAGGAAAAATCCGGGCTGAGGACCATCCATGAACTACAACAAGATGCAAGGACACCCTCCAGCAGGATACTACAGCAACTAAGCAGCACCCTGCAGATGCGCACATGCAAAAGGGATCATCATGTAAAGGTTGATCTGTCGATGAACGTAGTCTTTCTTAGACAGATTTGTACGCATGATTTTTGTTGTATTGTGGTAGCTATGGACGTACCATAATGTCGCAGCATTCTGAGATATGGTAGAAGTAAATTGTGGTGGAAATATGTTATAGTATTTTGAAGAATCATTAATTTTCACTTCGACAGGTTTAATGGAATCATTTAAAGAATCAAGTTTAGCTGTTAGATGAACACCGATGGAGCAAACTCAAATCCTATTCCATCAAGTGTATCTTTCTAAGAGATTCCTCGCCTATATTTGGGGATACTCCTATCCTCTGCACGATCTCCAAAAATTCCCAAATTCGGTTTCGGTGTCTAAATTTGGTAACCGGGGAGTTTGACCCGTGAAAGCGAGAAATTAACAGAGCGGATGAAAATTAGATGAGGGGAAAGAAGATCACGGTGGCGCTGACACCGAAGCAATTCAACCTACACTTGGCACTTCCTGTTCTCCACCCCACCCAAAAACAAGAACAAATCAAACCATTACAAATACCAAACTGCCATTTCTGAACCCACTTCTTTCTACCTTGTTTCTAACATTTTTAACAAAAATCATTTGTCCATGAATTTGATTTGCCAGCATTCTTAAAGGGCACGAAAGGTGATGTTCTCATTTCTTCGTTATAGAGCCTTCCTGATTAACTTCATGCAGATATATTATTCATAATAAGTTTACATGTTTTATGTATATGTTTCTTAATTCTTCACAAGGTGGCGCCTTCACATTTAGGCTTACCATATTAGTAATGGCTATCTTTTGTTTGTTGGAAACAGGGAGTCTTGTTCCTATTTTGAGAGAAACTAGAGAAGTTTTCATAAAAAAAGTACAGCAGAGTTGAATAGAAAGAAACTGGGTGATTTAATTTGATCTTGCAATATTTGCCCGCTTGCTTTCCAGTCTCATAAATTCGACTACCCAGAAGAAGTCTTTGCGTAATCTATATAACACTTACTCAATGTTGAGGAGTGCGCCATCTTTTTGCATATTTAATGGTTGAAGATGGAAAAAAGAATGGCCAACAAGATGTTCAAAATGAAGAGCCATTGATGAGAATTGTTACGATTGCAGATTACATCCATGGAGCTGAAGACTGCTATCATCGGCTACATTAGCAGATCCTGGAGATGCTGAAACTTTGATGTAGCATGCTAAACTGGTTGACATCTCCGAAATGAATCCTTTTTATTATATTTCATCTCAGCAATATTATTGGAGCTTATGCATGTTTCCTCTGGGAAATAGTTGAGGATCAGGAAGACGATGGAGCACAAAAGATCACAATGAGTCACTTATTTTCCGGTGAGGAGCAATTTGTTTTGTGAATTCTTATCTGACTCTATTTGGGTCCTAAGTGTACATGATATTGCTTTAAAATTCTATAGCTGTGTCGTTGATACCATGAACATACAATGTGTCTCAACTTTGGACCTTAGTGGCCTATTTTTCCCTTTGCTTTCAGCAATGCTCTTGCGGCATGTGCTAGTTTTATCTGGCAAATTGTAGAAGATGATTGAAGCCAACAAGATGATTTCCAGGCACCACTCCATGAAGGAGCTGTGGTAGCAGCTAATTCTTAAGCCAGAATGATAAAAGCCATATGCAATCAGAAGCTTAAGGCTTCTCAAATGCCTCTAATTACAGAAAAGTGATCAAAGCCCGGTAAGTGAAAAATAAATAGCAATTATATTATGTTTCAATGAAAGTTTATGCCAGTGGCTCTCATTAGAGATGGTTGTATTGTAGATTTGAACATAGTGACATAAATTAATAAATAAATAAATCAAACTCAAGTAGTTCCATCAATCAGATAATGACTAACAGGATTTACTTTATATGTCTCAACTGAACTGATTTGTATCACTATATGGTTCCTGAATTGAAAAAGGGTGGTTGTATGCACTGCTGGACCCAAAACGTTTAATCTCTCCTTTGTTATTGAATCTAGAATGTTTACTCTGATAAATTCTGCCCACTTCTTAATACTTGGTGACCTGAGAATCCTCTTTCTTGGCGGGGACCCGGTCTATAAAAACCATTTCCTCTCGGTCTGTTGTACTCTCGGTCAACCCCATCATAACCACCTCCCCGACCATAACTTCGAGAGCCAAAACGCCCCCTTGGGGCATCTGTCGTATAGCTTCCCCGGCCTCTCCCTCTCCCTATACAGAATTGCCTTGTCATAAAAAACATAAAAAAGAAAGTATCCTCTAAATAACTCGATCTTAAGGGGCAGTAAGAAACGGAGCTTTTGGTCATTCATGATTACATGGTAGTTATCAAGAGACTAAACTGAAAAGAAAGATTGACCAAAAGGCAACAATAAAAGTAACATTGACTGAGAAGTCACTCCTGTTAGTCTGACTAGATCTAGAATATGTGTATGCAGACCATTTCATAAACATTGATAATAATGAGAAAAGAAAGAAAGGCATACTTCCTCCTCGCGATGGTATATTGCTATTTGGTCTCCGCTCTTCAATATATACCTGTTGCCCAGCAACTTGTGCAGATCCCACCTGCATAAATATAATCAGAATACATGGCTAAATTAATACACAAAATCCAGAAGGATCAAAGCCAAAAACTATACATAATGAGAAAATTTATATACAATCACAATAAACAAGTCAACTGAAGAATGGCCTGATGAAACCAGAAATTGATAGGACTGACCAAAAAAGCCACCATGAAAGTGGAAAATTACAAAGTAAAACTGGTTCTTAAATGGTGTGAGATCATATAAGCTGGCAGCAAAGATCAAGAGAAGCAACTACAGGATATAGTGTACATGTGTTATGCAGTAGGTACACTCCAGGTATGTATGGATTTCAAGTCTTTATCTTGAACTAAATATTCCTTACTATGTTTGGAAAAGTCAAGAATTTCCAGTTGCATGTTAATTTAAAAGTAGATCAGTTGCAATCTTGGAATTAATAGACCTAGTAAACTATTTCTTAAGACAGAAAAGGGAGTTGCAAAGATGCTGCATTATGTATACAGACCTTGACTGCATTGTAAACGCCAGATATATCCTCAAATTCAACAAACGCATAGCAGACACCCACATCCTGCAAATAAAACAACTTATTTTTAAGACTATTCCCTTAAGAAAAGAGGTGTTGCAACACAGGAAATTGTTGGACAGGAATGAACCTTGCGACTCCGGATTACCACACCCTCAGAACTGAGTTCACCAAACTTCTTAAATTCCTCCGCAATTTCAGATTCAGACACATTTGGAGGCAAGTTTCTCACATAAACAGACTTTATCTCTTCTGAAATTATACACACAGATCAAATCAAATGATAATAGCAATGCATTTAGAGATATACGCAGTTGAAGCAAATAAACTTTTTTTTTTTAAATCTTTCAATATATATAATTATTGAAGAGAAACAGTTCCAATTATTGTAACAATACATTGTATTGAATTATGAAAATATCATTGATTCTTACACAATATTTATAGTACCTATACTACAAATAAGATGCATAGTTAGAGAAGTTTAGAGATTACCTTCATCCTCAACAGCCGAAACCTCTCCTGTTTCCGCTCCTGACTTTTCATACACATTTGACAATACAGCTACTTGCTGAATGGTTGGTTCAGAAATATGATTCCAATCAGAATACGGTGGTACATTCTTGTTAGCAGTAGGCTGAGAAGCAGATTGTCCCTTAGCAACCCTTAACTACCAACATCGATAAGCAGCAGAAAGAGAGAGTAAAGAAAAAATAAGTTAGTACAAGATATGAGCAAATTTCTCATTCAAAAGAAATTTAGTCACTCATAATTTAATAAAAGAATTTTAAAAAAATCAAAGTAACAAGTATTTAGTCAATACAATAGATGCATAAGTGTGCTTTTGGGTCTCTCCAATAGGTTCCTCGACAGAAGCAACAGAAGCTGGCAAATGATCTTGTACAGCATTCACTGTATTTTGAAGTAAGCCATTGAACTCTTCAGCAGAGTTGTCCTCCAGAATATTTTCAGACTCAGCTAGTGGCTGCACCCGCTGCTCATGGAAACCATAAATATCAAATAGACCATTTTCTTTGACAGCTACAGGAGCCACATAATCTCTTGCCTGGATTTCGCCACTCATTAAATAGCTTGCTCCTGCAAAATGCAACGATATTCTTTTCACAAAAAAAAATCACAGTACACATATTTTTCAACCTAACATTTGTGAGAAAAAGAGATTTGATCATCAGATTTGTCAATTAGGTTATACAGGCACCTGGTTCTGGAATTGTTGCAGAAGCATTATGTTTGGAATCAAGATTGCTCTGGGCTAAGAAGGCTGCTGGGTGGTGATGAATTGGTTCCTCTTCAATGATGTGGAATATATCATTAAGAACAAAAAAACCTTTCTCCTGAGGTGCAAGGAAAAAGGTTTGCATAAATTTCCTCCTCCCACTGAAATCTTTTACTTGCACTGAACCAGAAACCATTACAAGGACACCTCCATTCCAAGATTCTAGGGAATGGGCGGTCTTGACTTCAATTCCAGTAAAATTGAGAGACATAATGAGTTGATGTATATGCTGCCAAAGCGAAATGAGAGGGAAAAAAGTTACTATTCCATTTATTAAACACAAAAAGGAAGTAAGGTCAGAATGAACAAAATGAAATAATCTATCAGGATAGGGGGACACTATGCCAACTCCTCCCAAGGTCGTAGTCTCCCAATCAACCAAAGGCTACCCTAAACTCAAAGACAATATTTTTTTTCTCCCTTTGTCTTGATAACCCTAACTACCCCTCTGTATAATAAAACCTAACGCCTAAAATTAGGACAAGTGTCCCACAATCCTATCATAACCCTAGCAAGAAAATGTTCAAAAAAGGCACAAAATGGCCCTTAAAATAGGAGGCATTATTAAATAGGGCAACAAAATGGCAAAGGAAAGATGCATACAAATAGTTAACATATTACAAAAATATACGTGCATTGTCTAGATAACAATACTAAGAAAAAAAGGAATAATATTAATAAGCTAGACAGCTCCTTAAATATATATATATATATAACAACACCCAAATATAACCATGCACTCAATCAATCTAAACAAAAAATATATATAAGTTTCTCGCTATTAGAAGATAAATGAACCCATTCATAATCCATAAACTCCTTTTGGCTCATGTTAGAGGTGTTTCACACCAAATGAGCATCACATTCATAAAACACCTTACTCCAGTATATACATCCACTAGTTAATAGCCTACTATATTAAATAAGAGCATTCTATTTATAAACTTATTCTTTACACATCATTATTTTTTTTTTAAAGATCTACTGCTACATTAAGCCTTCAGGCCTTCTGAGCTTGCTCTGCCAAAAAAATTATAATAATAAAAAAGGGAGCACTACATAAAGATAAGACAGAGAATTCAACTGCATCATCAGTTGAATCTCACAACAGTAAGGCACTGACTAATCGGAAGAAATAAAACTCACACTTATCCCCCAATGGTTAGCTGAATATTACAAAATGGAAGTGGAAATTCTTAAACTCATAAACAACTAAAGTAATATCACTAAGGTAGCCATAGAAATGAAATGCACCACAACAGAAACAAAATGAACGCGAAAATAACCGTTAAACCCAAAATAATAAGATAACAATATTAGAAACATACAGTACTCTACAAGAACTAGAGGAAATTCATCTATTCTCACACTGAAATTAAACAGCAAAACAGAAAATTTTTGGTGTCACTAAAAGAAAGCAGCCCAATAGCACTTCAATACTAATCAAACAAATAAAACTACATTTCCAGCCAAAATGCAGAACAAATAACTCCAATATACCTATCTTATCTTGATAGAATAGCACGAAATTAACACAATTCACTATATTTCAGTTACGTTAACGAACCGAAAATATACCATTATATCAGTGGCGGTGTCTCTGGTGTTACCATCAATACGAAGCATAGTACTTGCATCACTGTAAAAATGGTGAACATAATCAGGCTGTTGCTGTAGTACCCGATAGTATTGCCCCACAAAATACGTACCCACCTATCGAAAAAAAAAAAATCAATAACTTTGCTAAATAAAACAAACCCAGATAACAAAAACAAAGAAAAACTAAAACCCAATCAAGTAAAGCAAAGCAAAGAAAACCTGAGCAGCAGTGAATGGAATGGGGAATGGACTGGCCATTTTGACAAAAAAAAAACTCTAAATCCTACAAAACCCTAGATCCAAGATCTGTAAAAAAATAATAGCACCAATAAAAACCCGTCGTCAGTAAGACTGTTTATGGACACATAAGAATTTTTTAACATGAAAAAACTGCGTAGCAAGACATAGAAAATCTAGCTTGAAGTGGCTTTGGGAAATAAAAGAGGGAAGGATGTGGGCAGACACCAAGAAAGATAGATTTGTGAGAAGATCTTCTCCACTGATTGCTTTTTGTGGTGTGTGTTTGTAGGATTTTTCTTTTTTATGGACTCTTCCTTTTACTTTCTTTCTTTCTTTGTTTTTACTTTTTTCTTTTCTAGCATTTGAAATTGAATTGTTTTCTTTTTTTATGTTTTTAATTAATCAGAACTCAAAAGTCACCCCGCTTGATGCAAGACAACTTAGACAAGAGCGCTGAAATTGGAAGGGTACTTTTTGCCACCGCCGAGGGTAATATACAAGTATAAATTATTTTTATATAATTAAATAATTTTAAATTAAAAATAAAATAATATTTAATTATATAATAATATATATAAATATATATATTTATATATTTAAAATAAATATATATAATATTATTTTTTAGCTAAACTAATTGTATAGTGTTAAATTGCATTTTGATTAGGCTGTTCAACTTTTTATTCTTTTTTTAATAATATTATAAATACTTATTTTAAGTATACAAATTAATATATATATATATTATCATATAGTTAGATATACGGCTAGATTTGAATCGAACTGAGCTCGAGCTCAAGCTTGACTAGATTCATATATAGTTGAGTTCGAGTTCGAACTCGAACTCATGAAAACCAAGTTTGAACTTGGTTCGAATTCAGTTTGACTCATTTTTCATTATTAAAATAACGTCATTTTAATACATATTAATCGAAATGATGTCGTTTTGTATCAAAATTTTTAATTGAAAAATCTGACGATAGCTCAAGCTCGAGCTCGGCTAAGACTGGGTCGTTTCAGGCTTGTTCGAACTGAGCTCAAACTCGAACTGGCTCGATTCAAGTCCAACCCTTGTTAGATATTACTTTATAATTAATTTAAAATTATCTAATTATATAATAATATATATTTTAAAATAAATGCACATAATTTTATTATTTTTATATATTTTTTGGCTTCAACATGTCTTTTTATCAACTCTTACCTGGTTCAACAAAATATATAAAAATCCCAATTGAATGCTTGTTAAAAAAATTTAGCTATTACTTTTTTGCCTTTTTTTTTATTGAATGGGATATTGAAAGCTAAATTTTCAATTTTTTTATTTAATATATTAAATTAATTATTTTACTTCTAAAACAAAACAAACGAACAAATTATTATAATAATATTTATTTGATAATTTTAATAATTTAAATTAAAAATAGAATTTGATTTTTTCAACTGAAATGTTATAATTTAATACTTTTAAATATTATTATGTCATATGTCAAAATATAATTTATAATAAGAATGTTTCAATATCTTAGAAAGTTATTGTGTTATTTATTAACTCAAATGATTATTTCCTACCTAGACGATAATAAAATAATAATTTTTATCTTTTAAATTTAAAAAATATATTTATTTATTTATCATCGATTCAATTTAGGGATAGGATAAAAATGAAAAAAATAAAGACCTCTAAAGATTCTAAGAAACCTAAGTGAGATAAAATTTTGATGAGAATCTCATTAGGAAACCCACTTACAAGAATTGAGTCGAGCACCTGCCCTTGAACCACACTTACGATTTGGTTCATCCTCCTTCATTTTACTCGTATATTTTATTAAGTAATATTATATATACAAATAAATTATATAAAATCTTTATGTATAATCTTATATGATAATATTTGACTGAATGATTTTAAAATGAGAAAAAAAAATAAATAATAATAATATCACCTATAATTTTATTTCTACTTTATTTATACTTTGAAGCTCGTCTCCAAAATGAGTAAAAATTGAAAAATATTTTTGAATAATTACTTTTTTGGATTCATACAAAATGACTTTTTAACCTTTTTATGTAATGATGTCAAACGATTTTTATTAATAGAAATAGATGTTAAGTAAATAAATAAAAATTTCAAGCTTAAAAAGTGCGAAAATATCACTTTATTAAAGTTTGCCTTAAGTGAATACTCTCATAAAACGGTTTATGCATTTTGCATGCCCTTTCTCCAACCGATGTAAACTTTTCTATGTGCTAGGCCTGCCTTTCATACAAGGCTAACAAAAAGTGGACTTTTCATAGTTATTAAAACTTGTAAAAATGTCACTTACCCATAAAAAAAAAAAAAAAGAGCTTATAAAAATGCTATTTTGCAACAAGGATTGCAATTTGATGCTTCATATTAATTAATTATCATAATTAGTAAAGATATAGCCATGAAAATTTCACAAGCTCTACTTAGAAAAATACACTAGTGGAAACTAGAGGGAATTTCAGGTCTCTCTAATGACTGCATTTGCAATATGAAACTAATGTATCCTTGTAATTTCTGAACCTTACTGATGATGATCTTCAAACCTTTTCGAACTCACTTAATTTTTCATCATCTTACATTCGTCTTCCTTCAGCCAAGCTTACTCGCATAGCTCGCCCTTCTAATTCCTGCAGAGGGCCAAAAGAATTAAGTGATCAATGAGTGATGTTCTTGTAACCGAATTTTAAATATATCAAAGAAGACACAGTTGAGAAAGGGATTTAGGAAATTAAATACCACTCCATTGAGAGACTCCAGGGCAGTATCCATCTCTTCTTTGGTTGCATAGCACACAAAGCCATACCCACGCGACCTTCCCGTTTCTCCATCATACACAACTCTTGCTCCCACCACATTTCCATACTCTTGAAAAGCTTGGGTCAAACTTTCAGTTGTTACCGACCAGGATAAATTTCCAACAAAGAGCTTGTATTCAGTTTCTGCATATAAAGGTGCTTTAGGCCTTGGTTTGTCAGAAAAGTTCACCCTCAAATTTCGACCCAAATATTCCTGGAGCATCAAATTCTTTATGTCAAGATAAAGAAAGGGAGGGTTTGTGTTGTGTATGCATCAACAGAACAAGGAAAGATAAAAAGGAGAAATGCTGGTTCATCGAGATAACTGTGTTGGAGCTTTATTCCCTAATTAAAAGATAAACACATTGAATTCGGAAGGCAGAGAAAGAGGGTCAGTTTCTTACTCTCCCATCAAGGTTTTCTATGACTGCATTACAATCTTCAATGGTGCTCATTGTCACAAATGCAAACCCTCTGCTTCTTCCAGTTTCTCTATTGTATAGCACCTATAAGCATTTGCATACATAATATTAAAGTAAATATATATATAAATAGAGAAATTATATCCCAGAATGCAAATTTATGCTGGTCAAAAAGAATGGATAATTTTTACAACATTGAAACCTTCTATGTTTAGTAAGATATTAGTAAGAACATCATGCAATGCCAGTTACAGATCCTCTGATCATTCTGAAATCGGTATCCTTCAATACTCATTGCAATTATCCTTCTGACATGAACTTTCCGAGATCTCATACCAATTAATTCATAAGTAGTATATGAAAGTATAAATTCACATACTTGCACAAAGGAACTATAAAACATTCTATTTTCTAGAACTAAAAAGCATAATGAGATGAAGCGACCACTAAAATTAAAGGAGATTTAAACAAAATAGAGATGGAGGGGAAGTTTAAAACCAAGCTAGACATTAAGATGTTCTCTGCAGCCAGATGAAGAATGAGCTATTTAATCCAGCTTAAGTTGCAACATTCACACTTTCATCCGTTGGTATTGACCAGCAGAGCTGAGCATATTTAAAACCTTAACAAGCAAGTGTCAATTAAGCCTAATTTCACTAGTTTTCAGATGAGTTCAACATACTGCCAATCCTCACATACATAAACTTCACTCTTTTTCCCATCACATGCCGCAAGATTTTCAACACACATTTGAAGACGCTCTTTTAGCCTTTTGGTGAATTTTCCCAGAAACAATATTGGCTAATCATGCAATTAAATTCCATAATCAAGCTTACTCGCAATATTGCTTAATGAAGATGTTAATAGATAGCATTTCTAGCAGCCTACAACAGCTATATGAATCTTGTGAGTGAAACGATGACTCAAAATAACCAGTTTAGCCATATGAAGATTTCACAGGGTACAATTAATAGCTTAATTGTATGCATCCACTAACAGTAATCTTGAACAGTAAGCAATAATGTAAGTATGTCACTAACCTCAACAAGCTCTGGACTTGCATAATCTTGTATTATCGCCGCCAGCTGAGCACTGTCAACGTTATAAGGCAAGTTCCCAAAATAAAGCTTAGTGTTAACAGGAGTTACAGTACTCCGAGTCTCGGTCAGATTCTCATTCTGAGGCTGAACCTCGGCCTCTCCATCTCCTTCTACTTCCTGTTCAGCGGCAGTGGCAGTGGCAGAAGCAGCCTCCTCCTGCGCGACAGCAGCAGATATCTTGAGGGCACGCGAAGCTCCTATAGTGATGTAATTAATGGCGTAGGAAGAAAGCGAAATAGAAGGTAAAACGCGAGGTGATGGAGAAAGTTTAACGTGATGAGAAGGCATGCACTTGAGAGTGGTGTGAATGTGCATTGATGAGGAGAAGGAAGAGCTTATGGCGGCAGCAGCTGTGGCAGCCATGGTGGTGGTGGTGGTGGAGGAATTGAGAGTTGGTCAATTTAGATGTCAGAGAAGAGTAAGGAAATGTGATGGAACATTGGTAAGATGAGAAGTGTGATGTGGGAAACTTGTAGCCAATGAGAATGTGGATAAGGTGATCGCACTCCAAGCTCCACCATTTCTCCCTTTACCTCCCTTTATTTTTCTATGTTATTCCTTACACCCTATGTTTTTCCACTCAGTATTCTCAAAGTTTTATATGTTCAGTGCGTGCCTAATCTGATTCCAAAAAACAATTCAATTCGAATAATATTCTTTAAAAAAAAAAAGTTATTGAAAATCTAGTTTTTATTATAATAACTATTGAAGATAATTTTTTTTTTAATAGACCAATGATAAATTCATTTTTTCATTTCAATCAAATTTTATGTTTTATTCAGTTTTATTAATGAATTTGTTCGCTATTTACGAAATTTTTTTATTAAAATTATAAAAAATTCGTTAACATTTAACATAAATATCAAATTATTAATATATTCTTACAAATTTAAGAATTTATAACTTATACTTAAAAAAATTAAAACCGTAACCAATTTTAAAATATTATATTTTATTCAATATTTATAAGGGTGTAATAATTATTTTTGAAACTACTAAAACCTATATTGAAATTTTAAAAATTTTAACAATGCTCTCCTACTTTTTTCAAATTTTCAAAAAAAAAATCCTTGAACATTTCATTAACATTGATAATATTTATAAGAGTTAGAGTATGTCTTCTAAACTTTTGAAAAAAAAAATAAAAAGAAAAGAAAATAAGAAAAATAAGAGATAAAAAGAAAATGAAAAATTCTATGAAAATTGATTTTTTTAATCATTTTATTTAACAGGTGAAAATTTCGTTTTATGAAACTTAAAGGATAAGAATTGTCATCTCACCAAACTTGGGTGGAAATAGCAGCATTTTTCCTCACAGTTTAATAATTAATATTCTCTACAGGTAGGATTTTCTTTTTATTTTTAACAAATTGGTGGTGGTCTTTGAGCTGATGGAGTACGATGTTCTTCTTTCGTCGTACAATTCTGAAACTCAACGTATCATCCCTCGCCCTCGCACACACCAGACAACTCTCTCTCACTACACAAAACCAATCATTCTTCTCACCTTTAAACCTAAAACCCATCAACTCTCAAATCTCGAATTTCATGAGAAACGCCCGTGTAATGGAAGCTGAAAACCTGTTCGATAAAATGCCGCAGAGAAATACTGTCACGTGGAATGCAATGATTCGTGGATACTTTCAAAATGGGCTGTTTGATAAAGCTGTGTGTTTATTCAATCAAATGCCTGAACGTGATGATTTTTCATATAATACTTTGATTTCTGGGTTTATGCAGATTGGCAATGTTAATGGTGCAAAAGACGTTTTCGATGGAATGGTGGTTAAAAATATTGTGACGTGGAATTCGATGATTTCTGGGTATGTACGTAATGGTTTCATCGATGAAGCAATAAGGATTTTTCGTGATATGCCAGTAAGGGATGTGGTTTCTTGGAATTTGGTGATTGGGGGACTTGTGAATTTGAAAGAATTGATCTTGCTGAAGTGTATTTTAAAGAAATGGGTGCTAGAGATGTTGTTTCTTGGACAATTATGGTCTCTGGACTTGTAAGAACAGGACGAATTGTTGAAGCTCGTCAACTATTTGAAGAGATGCCTGTAAAGGATGTTCAGGCTTGGAATGTAATGATAGCTGGTTACGTGGAAAATGGGTACGTTGACATGGCAGAAAATTTGTTTCGAAGAATGCCTGTCTGCAATTTGGATTCCTGGAAGCAGTTGATCAATGGATTGGTGAATAGTCAAAGAATTAATGATGCAATTAGGAATTTCATGGAAATGCCAGAAAAATGTCAAAAGACGTGGAACTCAATTATTTTGGGTTTCATAAGAAATGGGCTTGTGAAGGAAGCTCATGCATTTCTTGAGAAATATCCCTATAGTAGCATAGTATCGTGGACTAATGTAATTGTTGGTTATTTTGAGATTGGTGAGATTGCTAATGCAGTTAAGGTATTCAAGTTGACGACAGATCGAGATGCTACTGTGTGGAATGTTATGATATTTGGACTTGGAGAAAATGATCATGGGGAGGAAGGTTTGAAGTTTTTCATCAAAATGAAAAAGTCAGGTCCATCTCCTGATGAAGCTACATTTACCAGTGTTTTGACAATCTGTTCAGACTTGCCTGCCCTAAATCTTGGAACACAAATTCATGCGCAGGCAACTAGAACAGGTTTGAATCAATTAACATCTGTTTCAAATGCCATGGTAACCATGTATGCAAGATGTGGAAACATGCAATCAGCTTTACTGGAATTCTCTTCCATGCCAATCCACGATGTCATTTCTTGGAATTCTATAATTTGTGGTTTTGCTCACCATGGAGATGGCGAAAATGCTCTTGAGATGTTTGAAAGAATGAGATTAACTGATATTAAGCCCAATGACATAACCTTTGTTGGAGTTCTATCTGCCTGTAGTTATGCAGGATTGGTGGACCAGGGTAAATACTACTTCACTTATATGAAAGATAAGTGTTTCCTTCGGCCAACAAGTGAACATTATACTTGTGTTGTTGATTTGCTGGGGAGATTTGGTCTTATAGATGAGGCAATAAGTTTTTTAAATCAAATGAGAGCAGATGGAACTGAAGTTCCTTCAAGTATCTGGGGATCTTTGCTTGGAGCTTGTAGAATCCACAAGAACATCAAGGTGGGTGAGATTGCTGGTGAGAAGATTTTGGAAGTGGAGCCTCATAACTCCGGTGTTTATTTAATTTTGGCAGAAATGTTTCTTACTAGTGGAAGAAGAGAAGATGCTGAGAGGATCTTGGCTCGAATGAAGAAGAATGGCGTCAAGAAACAACCAGGTTGTAGTTGGATTGAAATAAATAATAGTGGGCATGTATTTCTTTCAGGAGATAGTGCACACCCTGAGTTCCATGGAATCTGTCGTCTTTTGGACTTATTGCATGTTGAGATAGAGACTAAAATTTCAAAACCAATTCCTACTACAATTGAGCCGTGATACAAATTTCTTTTGATTGAATGTTATGGGTGAGATACATCGCTGACTCTTCATATTGGATGCCATGACCCAAGAAGAGGAACAGCTAGTGCACAAGTGGATGTAAGGCTGAGGTTTTGATGCATATAGTTAGGCCACTGGGTAAAGCTCCCCAATGTGGAATGAAGATATTGGCAGAAGTGACAGTTACAGTCAAAGATGGACAAAAAATAAATCTTAGCTTTGTTGTTCATTAACCTAACAAAGATGGACTTGAAAATATCTCAAGTTTGAGGGCAGTGAAGAGCGGTGTGTTTTTGAAGCCTGATGCCATGGCAAAATCTTAACCTCTTCAGGTCTTTTTGAAGTCAAATGTCCACCAGTAACTCTCCATTCTGTTTTTTCATAGGATGGTCAAAATGGTTAAGTATAATGAATTCTTCTTAGATCTGCATCAGTGAGAAACCCAAGTATTGTATAGATATTAATTTTGTCTTCCATCATGTGGACAATTACCTTTTTTCCAGAAGGGGAAAAAAGAAATGAAAAACACTCTGTATTCATTCATACAATCCTCTGAAGTCTGATACGACTGATCCGATAACACATATCACATTCAAGTTTTCACAAAGCAAGATTTTCCACGCCGAAGGCTTCTCTGAGTTGGAGTGACCATCACTGAACTCGTCTTCCCTTTAAGATCACTCTTCTTATCAGAAGCCTCATTGGACAAATTTGTGTGCATTTGACTTTTGGTGCTTGGAGCAACTTTACATTGGGCGCTCACATGTCTATTTTGAATAAAATTATGGTTCCTCAAAACTTTTGATCGATTTGCTCCGATCTTGTTTTTGTTTCCTATCATCGCATCGTTGTCTATATGCAAAACACAAATTGCAAAGAGTTAGAATAAGATGGATTTTAGATGAAAACATATTCAGTTTTGTGTACACCAGATGCAATATAACTGAATTGTGTTGCAGTTCAACTGCAAAGTTTCAGTTGTCAATTTCTCTGTCCATGATATGACCTTAGGCTTCTAATCAAGTTGTCAACAAGCTCTACCATATCTGATTGTAGTATGCATTCACTTGTAATGAAAGAACTACTTCCTGTAACCCACTTCTCAAAAGTCATCCTTTGGATGATTAAAGAAGTTATTATGATATTTTCTTGAGCTGCAGAAGCAGAGTGCAGACATAGTTTTATAATACAATTTACTAAACGAAGTGATAACTCCATTTGTTTCCTTAAATTTTATTGGATGTTCAACAGGTAGCATTCACAAAAATTAGGAATGAGTCACGGTTAACCACAAGCAGAGACTTGGAAATTACCAGGACTTGATAAAACAGCACGAGGACGCAGGACGGAACTGGAAGAAGAAGTGAGTCTGATATTTGATCTATCCTTTTCATCAACCTTTCTATCATGCTTCTCTGGTTCTGTCAATTAAGCAGAGGTCATACAGAATTGAAACATCCTCTTCAAAGCAATAAATGGATTTATGTCTGCAACTTGTGAAGGTAAGTAAAATTTGTTACCTCTGCTGTTAGAAACAGTGGGTGTAACATTGACTGCGTTAAGCACACGAGTGTTTTGAATTCTTGGAACAAACGGTGGGAAACATCTTGCTGCTCCTCTTTCACTGTGAATATCAGAAAGCATGGCGAATTATTATGCAATAAACACTTGACAAAAGCGAGCTGAAAAAGAGTGAATTTATCTGCTGTTAAGATGATTAAAGGATTTGGATTATTCTTTTCCTTTCATTATCCTGTGTCTGCATTGATCTCCATCTTTTCTTATATCCATCCATATCTCCTAATTGTAACTATGCCTCTAATCCTACATGAATTTCAAATAATTCAAACTCTAAGCAGACAAAATTTTTGTCCTTATTGCAACTTTATGGCAGACATAAAAGCACAAATAATTCCCGTTCAAACTCAATATAAATTATCATATGATTCAAGCTGCAAAACAAAATTATTTGAAAATTTAAAATCATACCAGGAGGAGAAGAAGAAGAGACACGTATGGGGAGAGACGCAAATACTTTATGATCAACTGCAACATCACGTTTATGATCTTCGTCTCTGTCTTCTCTCACTTTCACCTTCGGATACACTTCAAAAGAATTTAAAAAAAAAAAAAAACACCTCAGAATCAAATCATTTACGAACTAAGAAAATCATCCGAATAAACACAAACTTCAGAAAGAACTTACTTTGGTGATTCTCTGTATGTTTGACTTTCGAAAGCTTGGTTCTTCAGCTATCAAAGGGAAGCATGAAAGGTTACGGCTTCTAGGGCTGACTACAGAATCAAAAAAATAAAGAAAACAGAAGAGGAAACACGTGGTTGTATATATATATATATTATTTGCTGAAGAGAACAGAATGAAAATGAAAATTTGAAGATCATATTATTTGCTTTGACCGGAGAAGCTGAAAAAAAAAAAATATATATATATATATATATATATTAATGGCTGGCTGACACAAATGCTTGAATTGACAGATGTGATTGGCAGCGTGTGGATGGTGGGGTCCAGTAACGAACACTTTAAGAGGCTCTCACTCAATTTCGAAATCGAATGCATCTTTCAACGGTTATTTTTTATGAGATAAATTTAAAAAAATTAATAATATAACTAGAAATTAAAAAATGATAAACAAAACCAACAAATTAGTTAACAATGTCAACTGACTGTGGCATTAGCATGGTGACGTATATATATATATATATATATATATTTTCTTTTATATTTTGTGTTAAGAAGGTCAAATGAAAAGTGTTGGAAAGGTTATTCTTATGCTCAAATAAAATAATCTTGAGCTGAGTTTCTTTTCCTCTTTCCACTAATAGCAAATTTTTTATCAAACTAAATTTGTATTTAGAGTTTAATTGTTTTAAGGCCTGTTACTTTTAAAATGATTAAACAACTATTTTTTTATTTAAAATTTGATGAAATTACAGATTCTTATGTTATAAGTGTAAAAAGTTTAAATCATTATTAACACTTAATATAAATATTAAATTATTAATAGATTCCTACCAATTTAAAATTTTATTTAGAGTTTTAAAAAATATTAACATTTTAAACAGTTTTAAAATATTGTATTTTAGTTAATTTCGAATAACTAAATCCAAGTCAGGAGCTAGAATGGGAATATTCAACGTTTTTGCATAGTCGTATAACATCGTGTGGTTGACGAGGCAATTGAATTCACTCATCAAAGTGGTGGGAAACTAAATCCAATGACTAACGAGGATTCGAAATGTAAGTGATGTAGAGAGAAATTATGACATGATTTAACTTTGAAAGAATAATATTATATGTATAATTAAATTATATAAATTTATCTGTATAAATTAAGAAAATATCATCACATTATATGGTTTTAAAGTGAAAGAAAAAAAATAATTATATAACTCAACTATAAGCTTTCATCATAGTTTTACAGATAAATTTATATACATAGTTTTATTCATCTTGAAAAGTCTTTTTGTATATTTCGTTTACTTTAGATTTCACATTTAATAAACTAATTTTAAGACAAGAATGATATGTGTTATTTACCGGCTTTTAAAAAATTTGAATATAGTTAAAATCAGAATCTATAATTTAAGAGTAATACTATATATACATGTTTTGAAGATATAAAATAAATATACAGATAATGTGTTATTATATGATTGAGTATTAATTTATCTTTAATTTAAAATCATCTAATTATATAATGATATATTATTTATATATATAATTTATATACTCGGAATATATATATAATTTTGTTGATAATTTAATTATATCAAATTAATTAATCTCACAAAATAATCCTCCTTCCACGTTTCATTAGGCCTAGGCCTAAAATCAACAACTCATGATGTTTATGGGCTTTAAATGTGTTTACACGGCCCACGAATACCCCCGATTTATTGTCCTCCCAGGCTAATCACCAGCCTTCGTCTAAACAAAAAACCCTAAACCCTCTTCCCCTTTCTCCCTTGACCTCTCATGGCGTCCAATCAAGGCAAAAAGCGCATTACCACCAACAACAACAACAACGCAAGCATTTTCACTAGGATCACCGGTGCCGTTTCAGACTCCTCAATTATGGCCTACACCAAACGCACGGCCTCCGACACGGCCTACGTCACCAAAAAACTCCTCAAAAGCACCGGAAAAGCGGCGTGGATTGCGGGGACCACGTTCCTCATCCTGGTGGTTCCACTCATCATTGAAATGGACCGAGAACAGCAGTTCAGCGAACTCGAGTTGCAACAGCAGAGCCTGCTTGGTCCACCCCCGCTCCCGTCGGCTCAGAAGTGAAAGCAAACTCGGTCTCTGACCTGGCACTGGCAGGGTCAGGTTAGAAGGGGTTTAATTATTTCTTATTAAGAGTGGTGTTAGGGTTTTAATGGTTTAATTTATATATTAAGAATGATGGATTAAATGATGAATGTTTACTAAAAAGTTTTATTTTTATTTTTTGTGCCCCTTATTGTACTTGTATTTGTGGAGTTAGTTTTGTTTGGTTTAGATTAGGGTTTTGTTGCAGTAAAAATTAATTGTCTAGTAAACTAAGTTCAATTCAATAACTAGAAGTAAGTTCAGGCTGATTTTCTAGTTGTCAATTTCACAGTCATAAACATAATATTTATAATTTCATCATTGGAATAAATTTTCAACTTCATGGGATGCGAGTCTATGAAGAATTGTTTTTCGGGTTTCTTTTATTCTATCATTCATGTTATGTTACTGGGGATGTGATTTTGCAAAAAAATGGTCTATGCTCTTTGCATTTTGGCCTCCATATATCTCCATGTCTTTGATGTTTTGAGCAGAGTTTTCTCATCTTCAATGTATGGTTTTATCTGAAAGCAAAAACTTGTTTTATGCATCTGTTTGGTAGCATGAATAATGCAATTTTTTCTGCTGGGCATACTATGTTTTAATAATAGGAATTAGCTTGGCTAATCTCTTCCTTTCCTGACTGGATCTTTGGCTATGCAAACTTTCAGCTGTTTAATGTCTCAGTAGTCTGTTGCTGCGCATCAATATGTCCCGGCAATTACTATTATTGATCATGACATTGGTCTTTTTCTAATAACAAGGTTTCCATCTGTTATACCTTGGGATGCAATTTGGTTTAAGCTAGTGTTTTATGATAATTCTTACCTTCAGTTATATCTCAGATTATAAAACTTTCACAAAGTTAGAGTTACCTTCTCCTTTTAGTAAATTTTAGTTAATGGCTTTTAAATATTTCTTTTATGGTCTGTTGGCGTTTGCTTTAAATGCTAATCTGCCTCCATTTCTCTAAATTCACTTTTCTCTTATTGGCATCTTCATTGCAAAATCTTTAGATGGGTTATTTTTAATTTTCTGAAAAAAGGGGATTATTGCATAATTCATAGGAATTTACCTGTCAATGGAGCAGAGAATTGACTTGACAGGACACACAAAAATCAGTTAACGGTTGAGTTATTCGACGTAAAATCTAGTATGAATCATATTTGGATTAACACAAAATTAAATTGGGTCATATTAGGATTACACAAAACTTATTCGAATGTTTCTTTTAATGTCAAATAATGAGCCCGTCATTTAATTATTTCCAACTTTAAAAAATCAGATGGGTCAAACTTTTTCTTTTTTTCACTCCGACAATATGTGACCCTCCTTTATATTTAATTTTTGTTCACAGTTGTTTTAAATTATTTATTCATATGTTGCATGTTAACGGACTATGATAAATGAAAAAGATATTAATTTTAGAAAATTAAATACAAAAATTTGCATGATCTGTAAAGTATTAAAGGGGTGTTGTTCGAAAAATTAATAAAAGAAAAAAGAAGTCAATTTAATTGGATTAATTAAAATCCTAAACCAATAAAATTCTAATTATACATGAAAATTAATAAAAGTTCACAAATATATTATATTAATTATATACAATTTAGAGTCTTGTACATGATAAATTACAGTAGTTATAGTTAGGATTAATTACTATTTGTTTTATTGTTTGAATAAATAATTATATATTTTATTATATAATTAAATATTATTTTTATTTTTAAATTAAAATTATTTAATTATATAATAATATATATATTTTTTTTTATAAAATTGTGTCGTTGTGTGAAAGGATGGGTTCGTAAAGGATGTTATACAATCTGACACAGAGCACTGTAGTGTTAGAGCCAAACACGGTAGAAGAGTAGCCCCCTGGACCCTGGTCAAGGGCTGAAACGAGGGTATACTCGGAAAAGAACAACGTCGGAGTGCGCCGACAAAGACCGACGCTCTCACTTTGAGAAGATACAAGACAAGACAGCTGGAGGGGCCTCACATGCTATCTTAAGATAGACGAATCATTTGAATACGTCAACAACCGTCAAGTGTACCATCCACAGCTTCCCAAATGGGAACTCACCAATTGTATTTTGAAAACCCGAACAGCAGGACCCACGGTCTGGATTATCCCTCACCATATTTCAATTATTTTTATAAGAATTATTCTTTTTTTTAATCATAACAAAACTACTTTTATTCAAATAAAATTATAATTTTATACAGCTTTATTTCTGTTGGTATCTTGGAGCGCAAATACTTTTGTAATATTTTTATATTTTATTATTTTTATTAATAATGAAAGTTTTTAGCTGGCGAGACAATAATTTTTTACTATTTAAATTTAAAATTCTAATTTACTAATATTTATTAAAATTAAATATTAATTTTAAATTAAATTAAATATAAAATAACATTTAATTATATCATCACCTTAGTGGGAAATGAGACCCAAGCCAAGCAAAAACCATCAGGGGCCATCACCACCACCACTTCCTCCTCTCTCCCTTATCTCTCACAAAAACTGCAGTTCTCGATTGTCATCGAAGTTCCGGTGAGAAATGCCAATTCAATAATTCAAACCATCGAGAAAGAAAATCTCATTTTGAAAGCAACGAACCATTACGAAACGAAGGAAAATTTGATAACAAAAACAGAGAGCCCACTTCCACACGCTACGTGACATGCCTGTACAAATACAGTCTGTCGATTTGGTACAAAAAATTGTCTTCTTGAGGGAATGTTATCTTGCAAGACTAGCACTATTATTAATTGATATAAAATGAACGATAATTAGTAAGCTTTTTGGTGCAAATATGGATGAATTAGACAGACTTGTTGCCTTTTCGTTGTCGATGGAAAGCGACCCATGTATTATTTTTATATTATTAATCCAATTACAAATTTCCCTTTCATCGAATATGATAACACGATAGATAGTAGTCAAATATTTTAATCTCTATCTCTGTTTTTATAAAGAAAACTTTTTTTCTATCTCCAATTAGATATTAAAGAAAATCCTCATTCTCTCTCTTTCTTGTACCATCTTTGTGAGAAAATTTTTCATATTTTTCTCTCTTAACTAAAAAAATGATTAAATATTTATTATGTATCAAAATATATCGATAATAATTTAAAATTTTCAAAAAGTAAATCAATGTGTAAAGATTTAGATATTATGTTGGGGAAGGGACAAGCTAGATAGGAGATGAGTCGGGAATATATTTATTCTCATAGCTAACGGCAGAGGTTGAAGTCATCTTCATTTCTATCTCTGTCCACCTTTATCAGAGAATCGTTTTCCTATTCTAGAAGGGGTGGGTCAAAGACCAAGTTTCACAGGCCAAATGTTTTATCTCTACCTCTCACTTCTAATTAGCTCTACTATATGTTGCTTAACCAAGGCTTGATTACTACAAAAGACACAACATTTTTATAACCCTTTTCCAGTATAATTAAATAAGCTCAAAAGTAGAATGGATTTTAACTTCATTTGAAGTTACATAAACCTAACAAGCCATCCCACATATTTAAAATATGACTTTACATTGTGATTTAATAACCATTTGAAACAATATTTTTTTAACTTACATCAATTTACCCAATTTTTAAATGTTACAATTTTTCCCCTGTACAAAAACATACTGCCAAAAACAAAGTGCCAAAGTAGAGAGACCCACAGAGCACACGTACATATTCGTATAGCTTGCTGCCAAATTTTGTAGACTGCAGCTAGCTGTATATTCTTTTGACTGGGATTTGAACTCGGCTTGGCAGGAACAAAGTTTATTCTGCCGCAGTTAAAAGTAAAAGTTAGAAAAGAATTTACAGTCACCTGGTGTTTGGTTGCTAAGTGGGATGATTTTGTTTAAACAATCCTTCTCTCAATTATTAGATTCAATCTTCTTTGGCCCAGAAAAAAAGGTCAACTGTTGCCCAAAGAAATCTTCTATTTTAAGATTGACATGTAGAAGTTGTACTATAAAGAAGAAAAGTGAAAGTTTCTGGGTCAGAAACGTTTTTTTTAACAAGCCAAAGTGAAAGTGCAACCCACCTCAATCATTATATCAAACAATAATTTTAAGATAACATTAAAAAAAATTCACCAAATAATGATTTTAAATATTATTGAAAATAATTTAAATGGATTAAAATCTTATTTCTTTGATATTTAAATTATCTCTAAAAGATATTAAGTCTGAAACTATTTTCTTTGATAATTAGAGAACAATATTCGGATTGATTAAACAGATATACCTTAAAATACAGTAACTAGATTCATAACTAAGTTAAAATTTTATAAATATTATAAAAAATCAAATCTAAACCTTCTTCCAGTAAGTTACAAAACATACTCAAAATTGTTAATCTTGGGTTAGTTACTCTATGGTCATCAGTCTGGGTGAATAATTTTATTTACCGTAAGACATTCTGATTTTTCTTTTGAAATATGGGAATTTTTATCATTGTTAATGCCTGTATAGAAATTAAAAATATATTCAGTCAACATCTCAGTTTGTGTTAATGGGAAGAGAGATGAATTGCTACTTTCCAAAAAGCATAAAGTAGTGAAGAAAATGAAGCAATGGCCTCTAGAGAAGTGTGATAAAAATAAAAGAAAAAAGACATATTAATTAACACCCACATGGATTTTGCAAACATTCATACACATTCATGATCATATCCTTTTTTCACCTCAGTGAAAAAATTCATGCTTATAAGTATGTCCTGATGCTACTTCTTCATCAAAATGTAACATCAAAACACTAACATTTTCCCCTTCCTTTTTCCTTTTTCTTTTTCTTCAAAAATTCTGTGCATTACAAAAACCCATCACCAAAGAAACAAACATAAGAAAACAATTCACCAAGAAAAAGACCTCTCTCTCTCTCTCTCTCTCTCTGCATCTTTAGAACAACCTAATTCCTCAATAATCTGCAGAAAATAGTAGATTCAAACATGTTAGCAACAATAATTTAGACTAGATTTTCATCAAAAAGATGCATAATAAGACTAATATAATCTCTAAAATTGTGTATACCATCATGTTTCTTCATTAAATTTTTAGCAAACATCAAACAAATAACTATAAATGCAATTCCTGCTGCCCCTCCTAATATTATAGCCACTGTCTTTCCTGTATTTGGCTCTGGCCCTACATCAATCAAACGCATTAGAGATAGAGCAATAATTTCAATAAACTATACTTCCTTCGAAAAAGCCCCCATGGAGATTAGTTTCTCTGGTTTTACCTGATGAATCTGAAGATGAAGATGAAGATGAAGAAGATTGTCTCCTGGGGACTCCATTGGGATAATAACTATAACTAATAAAGCATTTATGGAGATAAATTTGCCCTGAAATGGAGCTCCCACACTCAACTTGACCTTTCTGAACAGCAGTTGTCACACATTCACCACAGTCTGAATCTCCCAAATCACCTTGACATTGAGCCAACAAATACACAGATTGATAGCTACTAGTGTAAAATCCATGGCCAGTAACCACACCATTTTCCATCACCTGAAGGGCTGCATCTCTCCTCTCTTCAAATCCACTTCCCTTAACATTTGTTTCCCCACATATTTTGTACAACAGCTCCAAACCAGAAACCTGAGCATACCCATTAACCTCATAAAGCATATAGCACCCAAGAAGTTGAACTCTTGCAGCAACAGTTTTGCCACACAGCTTGTCAGATAAAATTGGGAGCTTGCTCACACAGCTGTAACAGTCACTGTTACTGAGATCACCTCTGCATTGAAAGAGACCATTAATGGCGGTCTGGCCACTACCAGAAGTAGACTTGAAAAACTTAACCTTTGTGGACTGTGAAACCAAGGAACCAAAGAGAGCTGAAAGTGCTTGTGCATAGACCCCAGTTGGATCTTGCAAAATTTGCTTTCCACAGCCCTTATACACCAACTTAGAGTAATCACTATCAGATTCAGCAAGATTTGCAAAGAAAAACAAGCTCAAAATAAGTAAAAGCTGAGTTTTTGAGGTAAAACCCATCTGAAGAACAACTTAAAATTGATCAAATCATGGCAGCCTGTGGTAAAGGAGAGATTTTTTAGAAGATACCAGAAATGGGTACAAGGGAGCGTTAAGTTTTTGCTTTGGTTTCTGTTCTTTCGGTTTCTAGAAAACAAAAAATATAAAAAAAAACAAGTGATGTGGTTTTGTGTAGTGGCGATTGGGATTGAACTTCCTGTTTGGATGCGTGGCAGCGAAGAGATGTGAGGGCATCTGCACTCCACAAGGGCATGGTCACAATACACAATTCCTAATGTAAACTGTAGAGATAAAATATCATAAAATATAATAAATTTGAGTAACAGTATACGCATGTATCCTCGTGATATTATTTTATTTTTTATTTTAAAATCCATCATTAAATTTAAATTTTATTTATTTAAGATAATCGACTCAAATAAATTTTTTTGTCAAAAAATCATAAAATAATTTTTTTTTTTTTATGGAACACAGTGAGACCATTTGTTTTATTACAGTGTTTTCTTTGTTTTTGATTTTATTTCTTCAGAATCAACTGACAGACTAGCCGAATAAGAGGAAACAGCATAAGGGGATTTGAACAGAAGAAAGGAATTAAGGGACTTGATCCGCATCACATGACTTAATAAATTATGGCTTTGATTTTGTATTAATATTATATGATAGCTTATGGAATTAATTAACCTTACTAATCATGGAAGAATTAACTATAATTACTTAATTAATCACTGTTTTCTAACCTTAAAATAAATTAAACAAACCAACAATAAATTATTATGTTGCATTCTCCCATCCCATCCCATCCCATCCTACCTCTCACCCAAATTAATTAATATAAATCTGCAAAATCAACAACTTCTTTTAAGGCCTATGTAAATAGGTTTAGATTGATAATTTGTTTTCAAATCAATAACAATAATAACAGAATAGCATTAAATATGTAAATAATATATATAAATTTATATTAATAATAATATATTATTATATAATTAAAAAATAATAATAGAGAGATCGAGAGAGAGAGAGAAGTCAATCGAGAGGAAAAATATTAACTATTGAAAAATCGTTTGATAGAGAGATAAGTCTACTCCACCATCTTCTCTAGCCGATTGGATCTTCAGCGCATAAAGCTTTGACGTATGAACAAATCTCCGACAAAGCTCAATCGTGCTTGCGGCAAGACAGGGCTCCATGGCAGACACACCACGAGGTGGAGCAACTCAATTAGGCCTTGGCTAGTGCGCCATGGAAATCCAGAGAGAAATTTGAAGCATGTGACGTTGTCATTATATCTCCGAGTGGGCCATTCAAATAATTTGATTTACAGAAATCTAGATTTTCAATTTCAAATTTTACAGAGTTGTCAAAACCTTGAGTTTCTCTCTCTTTGAATTGACTATTTTAAATCTATGTACCCTAAAACAGTCATAGTATCGAAAGAAGCTTCATCTTAACAATCAACTCTTGTTAGGTAGAGATTATGACTTCTACTTGCATCACCATGAAAATCTTGCTCATATTTTCGTTATGGTGAACACTTTTATCATGTTAGTTACATGACCATCAGGAGAAACTTTTGTTTGACCTGATCTTCCTCAGAATCATATGAATGTGTGACTGGTGGGGTGGATGTGATGTTGGGATTGAAGGGTTAAATTGTAATGTTGTTTGGAAGGTAAGATTGTGGGGGGTTTGTTGGTGGTTGATTTGTGGGTAATATGGGGGGTTTGTTATTGATTACCACTATGATGATTATGGCTGTGATCAATGCTGGCTTCTGTTCGATTACCCACAGATTTGGAAGCTATAGAATTTGTAGGTTGTTGTGTGGCAGGATGTGCAATCTAGAATAGGTGGGTGTTGATGGAGAATAAATGAAAAAAATTGAAAGATGATGGGAAAAGTATATGACAGGACAAGAAAAAGACCACCAAATTCAACACCCATCACAGCGGCAGAATCTGTTTATCTGTTTCTTCTCAGTCATTAATTTTGTAGTTGGAAAATGAAATGTTGTATGGTCGTTGGACCTCTTTTTCCCACTCAAAGGTTTAAAAGAAGAGAAACAGCTAACCACCAATCAAACCTCCGTTTTTGTCAGTCATTATTCATTCCAAATTCCACTCCTTTCTCTCTGAAAAACCTACCATTTAAATAAAATCCTTAATTTCCCCTCTCACAAACAAATATGTATACATTGAAAGAAAAAGTAACAGAGGAGCTTTCTCGTCTCTTCGCTGATTCTCCTCCTCCTCTTCAACATCCACAGGTAATTGAAAAGCTGAATTCATTGTGATCAACTACTTGCTTTTAGGCTTATATTGCATTATTGGAATTTAATTTGAGACCTTACAAGTATATGTCATTTAGTCTAGCTATGTGGATGTTTTCCTTTCTTTATAGATAGAGAATATATAATCAAAAAACATAAGGCTAAAAGTTTCCATTTTTAGAACTCTCTTTTCCTTGTTTTAACAAATTCTAGAAAGCAATAATGGCTGCTTTACTTTGATCTTCAGTTTGCACATTTTGGTGAGCTTGGTTGGTGGCATGATATAAATGTGTAGGTGGGAGGGATCGTACTCTAGAGGGGGGAATTATTTGTCGTCTTTCTTTTCCTTTGTTGTTCCTTTGGCAAGCTCTGATGGTTCTAAATCTGAAAAACAGCAATATGATCTTAAATCAGTTCATGAAGATTTTGTTCAGCAAAACGAACAGTTGGATAAATATGAAGAATGTATCACAAGTAGTCTACTTAAGCAAAAGTGTCCAGTTAATGAGAATAAGCAAGGGCAACCAGGTAGGCCCAATGATGAATATAAGCACTGTGCCTCTGGGAGTAGTAGTGGGCTGGAAGGAAAGAGATAATCTTGTAGATGATAGCACAGAACCAAAACCTTTAAGGTTGAAATATAATTATGAAGCAAGTTTTCTTAACAGGAGTTAATTGGGAATAAATTTTTTTATAACAACATTAAAGGAAAGGTATTCTTTTGTAGAGTATAATTATAGGAACATTTTATTGTATTCCATACGATGAACTTTCCTAAAGCACAAGCCTTTGATTGCCCTGCCCATAAATAAGTACTGCATTTTTCGTTTCTTCACCTTGCCTACTCAACTGAAATTATAATAAATGTATTGTAAAAGGATAACGGCCTTACAAAATTCTCAACGTTCTTCCAGTTGACGAAAACTCACTGTAAAGATTTAGCAATTAATTAATGATAGCTACAGACAAAAGCAGACTGAATGGTTTGAAATTTCAGCACAACAAAGACAATTAATTCCATGCGATGGGGACCTAAAAAGTTTCACCGTTTTTTTCTGTTTTGGGGTCCTCTTGAATCTAACATGAATACACCGCACTGCTACAGCAAGCATAATGTTAAAATGCTCTGCATCCTTACTCATTCTTAACAGACCAAAGTCAACACCAGGTATTTCCAGGTTATACCACCTCCACTACTAGCTGCGAAAAAACTTCTAAGATAGTGGCAGCTTGGAGATAATTTAGGACTCTGACTGGCCATCATCACTAGGCAGCCCAAAAATGCGAAGGTTGCGATCCATTGATCCTACAGCAATGTATTTCGCATCTGGACCAAATTTCACACAAGTAGCCTTACCTGCAATTGTAACAGATCCATCAAATTCAGAGTATATTAACTGTGCACTGGAGGCTACATATACAAGTAGACACAAGGTCCAGAAAAAAGTTGAACCTGTGCCAGATAAATCAGGAAAAGTTTTGATACAGTTCCAATCTGCTTTAACACTGGCAACTTGGTAGATTCTGTAGAAACAAAACTTAATATCAGTTTAAAAAAATTTGCTACACAAGTGTCAACTTTCAGAATGTTGCTATTGCAGTTTAAAAAATATCATACATAATTTGAAATTATTTGCTTGTTTTTGTGTCAGAAACACTGTACACAAGACTTCTAAATCCAATTCACTGTACACAAGGCTCACCTAATATCTGTGCCTGCAATTGCAAGGTAAGACCCACTATGGTCAAAATCCACTGCAAGTACAAGAATGAGAGTTCCATTATGTGTAGCTTCATAAAATATGTCAGAAAAGTGTAACTGAGAAAGAGAGAAGAGGCCTCCACTGTATCCATCACTCAGTAAATGGCACAAATTGATTCATGGAAAAAGTGACCACAAGGATTAGTCATAAATTGTAATCCCAAGGCCTCAGAATTGAAAAAGGATGCTTCAACATTTTCCAAATTAGTTGATAGAGAAAGAATAAAATTCAGTATCTTTTGTCAAGAGATAGCGAAGAAAGATTGTATCAGAAAAAAAGAGCACAAAAGGAAAGATTTCTAAATTTGGCTATAAAGGATCATAAATAAAGAATTTTGTACCAGAATTTGTTGGTGTATCTGAATCATTAGATTCAAATGAGCGGAAGTTCTTCAACTTGCGCAGATCCCACAACTTCACACCATCATGAGCTGCAGTCTGTCCAGCTCAAAATATATTAGGCAAGTCATGCCATGTCAGATCCTAAATCCACCAACATTTTTAAAACAAAACACCTACCGCAAGGTAGTAACCATTTTCAGAGAAAGATATTGCAGTAACTGCCCCTACATGGCCATCAAATTTTGCAACATTTGCCTGTAAAACAATAGAGCAGATAAGTGGGAATAAAAAATCAATTCAATAAATAATGGTTACTTCAAAAAATCTTGTACCTGACTTTTTACATCCCAAATCTTAACAAGAGCTTCCGAGGTGCCTGTACCAAGGATGAGACCATCAGGATGAAAAGCGGCAGATGTATAACCCTCAGGTCTGCCCTCAGGCCCAGTGTTGTCTCCAACCTGCAGAACTAAACATTATTTGATTAGTGCAGGAGTACTATAGATATTTTATACAAATAACAAATTCATATTTTTATACCCCTGTATAGTATAAGAGAAGGAAAACAGGAGGAGTAGAGAAGCCAGAAGGTGACAAGAGAGAAAAGAAGAGACTTCACCTTTCTTTATGTTGGGTTTTTGGAAGAGAATAAAAAGGGAAATAGAAAGAGATTACTAATTTTCAAAGGTTGGCATCCTACAAGTAGGGAAGGGTAAAAACATATATATTCCAAACTTTACCACTAAATTCATAAATCACTTAATTGCAAATATACTTATCCTCTTTTCCAGTTCATATTTCTACCGATAAAGTAAATTGATTCTCTTCCCCTCAATGGACCTTATATGTTTCCATCTCTTCTTACCTCCTACTCAGTTCTTACTAGACAAGTGTTAAGAAAAAACATAGAACATCAAGCCCAAATATATAATTTAACACCAATCTATGAAATAAAATAAGAACCATCAGTTATTCATTTCACACTCACAATAATATAAATTACCAGAAAAAATAAGTCAAATATAAACACAGCTTTCATACATCATTTGGCAGAAAAAGATGTTGGGACCTGTGTCAAGCATAAGCCAGAGGATATATCGTAGAAGCACCATGTGCCATCAAGAGAAGCAGTCACAAAGTAGTCATTTGTGGCATGGACAGTTACAGCTTGCACCTGACATCATTTTATATTAAGATATGGCACATTGAGCCAAAAAAAGCAAATAAATTTGATTATCCACCTTAATCCACAAAGCCCTCATGGGCCATTCATCAAGGATACAAAATATTTTATGAAGTAAAATGAAATAATTCACTCAACTGCATAATTCCAATCGTTCAAAATATTAAACAATGCTATATGTACATACTTTTGATATACAAATATGTATACACATGAACGCGTCATTATGTGATTAGGTATTATTTTATCATTAATTCAAAATCTCATAATCATATCATGAAACATTCATGTGTGTACACATTTGTGTACCAAAAGTGTGCACATAGAGTTTTATTGCAAAATATTTATTGCAATTTGATTGTGTTTCGGGGTACTTGATTGCTGTGTTGTATAGATCATTGTAGTTTGTAAATACATGTTGATGTTGTCTATGATTGCAAGTTTAAGTAGAAATCACAAAAATTATATAAAATCTAATTCTGACTGCACTACCTTGAACTGTTTAAAATAACATATAGCAAATAAATGATGGATAGGAAGATATGATAAAGAAACACTCCCAACCAAATTTGCAAAATCTACCAACCTCTCAAATATATCATAAATATCAAATAGATCAATAATTCAATATTGCTAAGATAATTCTTATCTTGATTAGAACAAAAGGCACAGCTGAAAAAGATCATTTTCACATTGTACAGAAGGTATCCCATGTCTTCAGTCATTTTTTCGTATGACGAGCCTCAAGTTTTAGGATGACTTGAGCCTTGAGGCTGTCTCAAGGGGCTAGTCACTTTACACTTAATGCAACAAATAAACCACAATTTAGAGCTACAAAAATTATTCTAAAATACCCATCTTTCAAGAGGCCCAATTTATTAGTCATTGAGTTGTTTTCAAACAAAGCAACATCCGATTTAAAAAAAAAAAAGTTAATATATGCTTGAGTTTCTTAAAAAAGAAATGAATTTGAAATCAGTTTCTAAGTTAAAACTACCAGCACTTGAATTCAGGAAACTGAATAATCACATGGCCATTCCAAAGCAGTCAACTGTTACCAAACACCATTAAATACGATAGAAGAAAGACATTTACCTCTGCGGTATGATCCTTCAAGATGTGCCTACAATCATAATTTCCATCTTCAGACCCTTGCCACAATCGAACCGTCTACAATATTAAGCAACATAATAAAATCTAGATGAAAGCTAAAACCAAGAAAACCCTAGCACTAACATCACAACCTTGGCAATGAAGTAGCAAAATACCGAATCTCAAAATGAATCAATATAGAAGAATGATCAAACGTAAAATCCAACATGTGGCAGAGACCCTTCTTTAGCACATTTTCACATCTCAACTAAAGTTCATGGATAGGATGAAATGGAGGGAGTAGATTCAGTAGCCAACATCAACTATTGGAAACAAGGCTTATTGAAAATACAGTTACCACAAATAGCATAGCACAACCTAGCAGAAGGTCTCTACTTGACCTATTAGAATATACAGCATATTAGACATGCATAATATTGATCAAAACAACCAGTACAGCTGCTCCATGACAAATACTTCAGATATGACTCCAGAAATTGCAACCAATGATTCCAAAAGCTGCAAGGCCCGTTATTCAGTATTTAAGCATGATCCCAACTCACAATCTTAACAGCTTCCAATATCCTATTAAGCATTTAAGTTCAAAGCTCAAAAGTCCTGTATAAGAATTGGCACTCTTTTATACAACAAGAATAATAACAAACAACAAAAGCTTCCATGTTAAATTCAAATGTCTTGTATCAGCTCCATATATCCTTTTGGTCAATGATTTCTAGTCTAAATAACAAAAACAACTAATTAAGATTCATCAAGCATAATACTTTCGTAAAATAAAAAACTATAAATCAAGAACACCGTAAATATATCATAAACACAAAATTTAGGCCAGTAAAGTTGAACGAGACTTGCCTTATCTGCTGAGCATGTTAACAATTGATCACCTTCGGCAACAAATTTGACACTAGTAACCTAATATAAGAAAGAGGTCAATTATCCCAGAAATTTAAATGGAAATAAAAATACAAAATAATTAAATTAATTTACAACATAAAGGGAGGAAAAAAAAAGAAACCTTCTTTGAGTGACCACTTAGAGTAGATAAGATCTGTCCTGATGATCGATCAAAAAGTATGGCATTTGAATCAACCCCTCCAGTTGCAATTACATCCTGCAAACCATGAAAAAAGGTAAATAATAAATAAAGAGCTTAAACTAGAGAATAAAAACTACAAAACAAGCCACTTATTAGCACCATTTAGTTCATTCACTACTTTCAAAGTGCCAAAACAAGGTCATATCCAATATTTTCTCCATCTAGTAGCCCATGGTATAGCATTAAGTTGACTGGACTCTAATAATACATGCTAGATGCCATATCCAACACAAATTGCATTACCAATTGCACATTTCCATTATGATGGTGTCCAGAAACCAGGCCAACACCCAAGGCCGTGGTAACTGACACTGATTCTCCTAAGTGAAGAGTTCATGTAATAGACAATCCTTGATAAGTTCTCTGTTGGTTGTTATTCAACTGAATTTTTAGTTTTCCATTGCAATTATAATAAAATCTTTCAATCCATGCTATCACATAGCTGCTTACCATAATCTATACAAGTAAAAATCAGCTCAGTTTATGTCTTGGCTATACCTACTTAAAAATTCAATATTATCACAAAAGCCAGTTTCAAAGAGAAAGATTTACAATTAGAATATTAGATCTTTATACCTTCTAAATTCTCATTTAATTCATTACTCACCTAAGGTTATTTATTGGCAATCCTGGAAACATAACACTTAAGCCAAAGCACACAGAGCAGAATTAATTTTAGGCCCTGGTTAAATTGCCATGTTTATTTAACAAGAAAAACACATCTGCCTTGACAAGATGCAGGCTAAATAACTACTATGCACAAGTTATATTTAATATATCAGATCCAGATTGGCAAATACAATTAATTTAAGGAAAAAGCCATACCTTGGCGTAATGGATATCAATAGAAAAAATGCCGGGTTTGTTTGTTTTGTGAAGAGGATGACTAGAAAGCTGGGTATACCTTTCCAAAGCATCAGCAGGAGATAAAGTTGGAGCAATCTGAAAAAAAACACAAAAAAATAAAAAAAAGAAGAAGAAGAAGAAGAAAAGTCAGCAGAAACTTATAGAATGAACTTCAAACTACTTCCGTGTCTAAAATTGTACTAAACAGATATCAGAGAGAGAATAACCTAAAAATTTTGTTAAGTATTGATGTCAAAACAAATGCAATTTCTTGATCAACATAAAAAGTACCTGACGCTTTTTCCGCTGCTGTGAAAGTGTTGCATTACAATCTGTTAGCTTAGTTATAATGCTAGATGAAATTCCAGGACGTAATTTCTTCCCACCAGGGCCCAAATCCTCATTGTCAATAGCTGTGATCTCAAATAAGATATTAAATGAGTAGAGGGACATTACGAAACAGAAAGAAACAGAAGTACACCTAATAATATGCAGAAAAAAAACCTCTTTTTCCATTGGTAAGCACAGAAGCATTGGATGTAACTGCTGCCATAGGCATTATTTGCCTATCAGCTTGTGCAAGTAATGCCCTTGCTTCATCTCTTTCCTTCTTAAGTCTAGCAATCACTCGACAAGCAGCATCATGCTGGGGACAAAAATCAATTTGGTTATGCCATTAAGCAACTGAAGTTATAACTTTATTAAATGTTTACTCACTAGATTATAGCCACAATAAAAGATAATAATAACAATAAAAGATGGTGTGTAATTCTAAGATAAATGGCCTAGACATAGCACTGAATCTGCACCAAGAGAATATATAGCGCTGCCTAGATTTTTGAACCAAATTCAGAGACCAGGGAAAAAAAAAAAATTTCTTTCAGCCATTCAGCAGTTTAATATCGTTCCATAACATGTATTAAAAATAAAGACAAAAACAGGAAAATCCATGCAACCATATTGAAGCAAGAACAGATTTAATACTAGATTTCATGGTAAACTGATTACATTGCTATATTACCATCTTTCCAACTAAATTGCCCCGCTGTCAATCCAATGATATTTGAAACAATAAATTCATGCCGACACAATGCCGATTTTACATTAACAATGAAAAACCACATAAATATTGGAGGTCATAGAGGATGACGATAAAAGGAAAACATACATCGACACTGCTACCTACTATGCTTCTCTCTTCTTCATGTATCCAGAAAAGCAAAAAAATAAATAAATAAATCTTTTTCACCTGTCTCTCCATTGTACATGACCAATATAGTCTATGTTTACCACAAAAAGAAACAGGACGAAATATAATGAAGATACCAACATACTTCACTAGCATTTATCAATGAATAATATATCCTAGACTATAAAATAGTTACAAAAGTAGAAGATATCCAAACTTTAGGAAACATAAGCTAGTTGCTTACCTGGTATAGGGCATGACTTAGCTCTTGTCTAGCTGTATGAAGTTGTTGCTCCAAAGCAAAGTTAGATAGCATCAAACCATCCCATTCCTACAACAATACAAACAACGTAATTTATGAGAAATATGCCATATGAAAATCAAGAATCAAAATGTAAAAGTCCCCACCTATCAAAATAAGGATTATAACAAAACCTGACACACAATCAACAAACCCTACAGAAATGAATTGTAGAGAGGCATTTAAGAATTAAGAATTGACGACCAATATCAATATATGAAACATCTAAGATTCAACAATAATAAAGCACAAACAGGTATCACACGACCAAAATCTTGAGATGGCTTTCACATGCAAAACTTTGTAAGTAATATGAAAACAATGTAGAGTCCTTACAAAAAAAAAAAAAAACACATGGAAAAGAACTTTGCCAACAAGTAGTTATTAAGAAAGCATGTTAAGGACAAACTATCCTATCTTAATTTCATAATAATAATGTTATCAACAGAATATAGAATAAATAAAACAAATATCATTCAGATAAAAAGGGTAACAAAACACACATCAGTTATGTCTTTCATGACAAGAAAAAGACAATGATGACAATGAGAGCTTAGCTCAAGAAAATAACTCATAATAATGATTGCATTTTGCAACAAAATTATGCACAAGTTCAAGGAACAAAACAAGTATTAGACAACAATATTTTTTTCAGAACAGTTAATACCAACTTATAAACAAAGTAGTAACTTTAGAAGTGCACACACAAAGCAATATATGTCAAACACGTACATTCTGGAACATTCCTAGCATCCCAGGGATGCTAGCAGCTGTTAAGGGTCTGGGCTTCACAATCTGCAGACGAGTCATTGAGATTAAAAAATTAGCAACCAAATATGTAGGAAAAAGAAAGAAAGAAATATTTGCAACAACTAAACACAAACAACAATAGTGACAACCAGGCATACTTTTCCTGTTTTCACTGGAACAATATCATCCATTGTATGCAGTTCTCCTGTAATTGGGCATTTTCCATAATCCTAATAACACAAGAAACAACCATATAAATCTCTATCAAATATATGGTCAATATAGAACAGAGGAAACAGAATTATTACCCCTATTTTGTCATACTAAAGGTTAAAAAAAGCATCAAAAAGTGCATTTAAATTTTTTATCGTTGTTCTTACAAGTTTTAATTTCAAAAAGAATCCTACAGATTTTCTTTGAATGTACAAATATATTAGTTTCCATGGAAAGGAACACAAAAAGACGCATGACATAATGTGGACCACAATGGTATTGTCCAAGTAACATTACCTGGCCAGTTACATTGTAAAAATGGTAAAATTTACCAATAGTGTGTTATACATTACTAAAATGGTGTCATACATTTTGTGTTTCAATATTAACATTTCTTTTAAAATTACAAAAATGACATTCTCTGTGACTAAGACCCATTGATATTAACAAAGCATCTAAGCTACCGAAGCACCTAAACTACGAAAAAAATAGTATTAGCTCAGTTCAATAAAGCAATTTTTATGCATAATTCTCCAAAATGATTTCTTTTTCAATTTTTTTATAACCAAAAAGTAAAAAAAAAAAATCTATTCTCAGTATCCAAACAATAAATAATCCAAGGTGATAAAAGAAAAAAATATAACAGAAGAAAAAACGTCTTAAGCAAATATTTGACATTGTAAAAATATCTTTAAATTTCCCGACGTTTTTTGTCAGAAATTAAAATAAAACATAAACCCTAGACTTTAAGTTGAAACAACAACAAAATGCATACCAAAATGTGCCTCTCGATTAAGCGCTTCTCAAAGAGTAAACCAGACTTCTTCGAAACGACAGGCTCTTCCGGCACCTCGCCGGAGACTGTGCGTACAATAAAAAACAACACAGAATTAGATCACGAGATGGAGTGTTTTAACAGAAAACGCAAAGCCAAAGTTGGAAAGAAAAAGAGAGTTACTTGAACAATTCATTGCAGCCGGCGAGAGCTTTAGCGGCCTTAGTGTTCTTGCAGAGCAGCGGGCAACAACGCTGCTTAGCTCGAAGACTTCTAGAGGAGTGCACCGACCGAAGTATAAGCAGCAGAAGGAAAAGCGAGGGTACTAAAGAAGTCGCTGGGTTTGATTTTTAGGGATACTTCTTATTGCCAAAATTACAGTGCCTTGTTGGGCCGTTTGGGATAGCCCAAATATTGTCCAGTTTATACAAAATTACATTGATATTTTTGCTTATTATCTAGTAGATGGAGATTTATTTTTCTACTTATTTTTGTTTCTTTTATATTTATTATTAAATAAGAGCAATAAAGTCAAAATTTTTACTGGATCTCTAAAAAGTTAGGGTATTAATTAGAATTTTGAGTATCACTCTAATTTTCATGTAATCCTCTAATTGTGGAAACCTAGTGCAATGGGGTTTCAAGTGTAAGAAATTTTTTTGATAAGGAAAACAGAAAAATATGACTAGTTATTGATATTAGAGTATTACCCATATATCAGGGTATTACTCTAATATGCGAGTAATACTTTAACTATCCAAATCTAGTTTTTTAAGACTTGTATTGATGTAGAGTGGTAAAGTGATAGTATATGTCTCAAAACAGTTGAAATACTATAAGATCATACACTCTATTTACAATTTAGAGTTGACAACAGTAGTGTTTGCATTGAATATTTAGTAACAGTTGATATTTATATAGATCATAAAAATTGAGTATGATAGACTAATGTTTTGTGTTCAACTCCTTCTTTACATAAAAATAGTTGAACATGAGGTAGATAAGATAGTTGGAGTTAGTCAAATACCATAATTGTGAGATTTGATATCAACCAAGTAAGGTCAACATTGTCATAGATGTTTTGAGTATAAAAGTCTCTTTTGTTCCAAATTTTGGTGCACACAAAGTTGTTGTAAGTTATTTTTTGATAACAGATTGAGTTTGTAATACTTGCATTGACCAGATTAAAGATTTAATCTATTTTGCTGGAGGAGATACGAGACAAACTAGGTATAGATGATTGGTGTACAAATGAGCAAGAAGGTACCAAAAGGTACAAAAACAAAGTTTCAAATTATCGATGGTATCCTAAGATTCAGAGGTAAAGTTTATGTTCCCATAAATGATAAGTTCAAAGATCTTATTCTTTTATAAGCTTATAAAACACTTTACACAACTCACCTTGAAAGTGTAAAAATGTATTAGAATTTAATTAATACATTTTGGTGGTCCGATATGAAGAAAAATATGTGAGATTTTGTGGTCAATTGTCTTGTTTGCCAATAGGTGAAGACTAAGCATAAAAAACAATTAGGAATATTTGCAATCTCTTAGGGGGCGTTTGGTTTGGGTAATATTTGATTACTAAAATAGAAAAATTATCTTGAAGATAGATTACTTAGAAGATTACTGGGTATAAATGATTACTATGTTTGATAAAATTTGGTAGGTATAAATAATTATTGTGTTTGGTTAAAGGTAATAAAAGATTACTAGTAAATTATTTTACTTAAATGTCCCTGAATATAATTATTTTTAAATATTTTTTATATTATTTGTCATATTAATTAAAAATAAATTTATTTTTATCTCAAAAAATTAATAAATAATAATATAATTATAATAAACTCAAGATTACCCCAGTAATCTTTAAATACCTAAGGTGAAGGTGGTAATCAGATTACCACCTATATTACCTGTCACGTCAGCATTGGTAATAGAAGATTACTGTAATCTTTTATTACTGACAAACCAAACAAGAGAATAAAAGATAGATTACCAAGGTAATCTTAAAATCCCTCGACCAAACGCACCCTTAGTATTCCTGAGTGCAAATACAAACACATGTTGATAGATTTTGTGGTTGGTAGAAAGTTTTTAATGTGATGTGGGTGATAATGGATCAGTTAACGAAGTCAATTAATTTCATACCAATTAAAGATATCACTATTACAAGTCAGTTGAGACAATTGTCCATCAAAAAGATAATGAGATTGCATAGTATATCCAAATCGTGACACAAGATTTGTGTTGGTTTTCTGTAAGAGTATCTAGAATTTATTGGGTACAAGTTTGACATTTAACACTAGGGCTGGACTCGAACTAGCTCGAAACAAGCTAGCCCTAGCCAAGCTCAGTCGAGCTCGAGCTACTCGCTAAATTTTTTAATTAAAATTTTTGATACAAAACGACGTCGTTTTGACCAATATGTATTAAAATGACATTGTTTTAATAACGAAAAATGAACCGAACTGAATTCGAACCGAATTCAAACTTGACTTTCACGAACTGGACGAGCTTGAACTCAGCTATATGTAAACCGAACTGAGCTCTGTTCGGCTTGAATCTAACCCTATTTAACACCATCTATTATCCTAAGACAAATGTTAAGACTAAGAGGGACTAAACCGGTATTAAGGATATATCAAAAGTATAATGTTTAAACTACAATTATTGAAAAATATTAATTTACCTTATATGATGAAATACCGGTTTACTCCTATAGGATAAAATATCCATTTACACTCCTTAAAAAGTTTATTATAAATAAATAAACAAACAAACAAACAAATAAATAAATATACTTTTATAGAAAATGTGGCACAAAAGATATAAAATATTATTTTGTCTTAGCATAGGGATTAATTTCAAGAAATAGTCTTAGCATATGAAGGCAATTAATTATAAATATTTTTTGAGTTTTGAGTGAAGGGTTGCATTTTAATGTTTTATATTATAATTTATAAACATTATATTCTTTAGATTCTAGATTAGAAAAAAATTAAGGATTAAGTTAATTAATTTTTTTAAATAATCAGTCATATATTTTCTTAATAATAGGAATATATAAAGAATAGCTTAGTTTTAAAATAGGTGATAGGAGTGGAATCTTAAAATTTATCAAAGGATATAATTAGAAATGTAAAAAAATTCATAAAATCTAATAGTCCAATAATTCAAAAATTAAAAAAAAAAAACTAATCTTACTATCTAGGGCTAGACTCGAGCTGAGCCAGCTCAAGCTCGAGCTCGAGCTCAGCTCGGTCGAGCCTAAAACGAGCCGGGCTTAGCCGACCTCGATCGAGCTGGCTCAACAGATTTTTTTTAAAATTTTTTTATACAAAACGACGTCGTTTTGACCAATATATATTAAAAACGATGTCGTTTTGATAACGAAAAACGAGCCGAATTGAGTCGGGCCAAACTCGAGCCCGAAACAAGCCGGCCTTAGCCGAGCTTGAGTCGAGCTCGAGCCGCCCATATATGAACCGAGCCGAGCTCGGCTTAGCTCGAATCCAGCCCTATTACTATCTTTTGAATTATGGCTTAAATAATCTAAAAATGTGATTATAATACATAATTACAGTACTCACATAGGTTATCCTATATATACCCCCCAAATGATAGATTAAGTAACGAAAGATGAAGCTTTATGTATAAGAGAATATGAGTTAAAATCTTTTCTCACAATATATCAAGATCAAACTCTTAATTTATTAGGTTCAAGTAGTTATAGGGTTGATCATTAAATCTAAAGTTTATCCTATTCGATATGGTAGGTTTTAGCCTAATATGATGGTTTAGTTTAGGGATGGAAATTTATACCCGATTTTAGGGGCCCTGACCCTAACGGGAAGGGGGTTCCCCGATAAAAACGGAGAAAGGGGCGGGGATGGGGACGAAAAAAATCTCCGTAATCGAGGACGGGTCGGGGACGGGGATACATGTGTCCCCGCCCCGCCCCTCCTCGCCCCCTAAACCTAATATATTAATATAATAATTTTTAAACTATTAAGTTTTAGAAATTTTTACATTATGATTTATTAAAACTATAACTTTAATTTTACTAATTTTTGAATTATCAATTATTAGCTTTTACTAATTTCTAAACTATTAATCTAATATATTAAAAAAACTCCAGAATCTCTTTATCATAAAATGTAAATGCACCAAATTAATTTTATTTCAACTTCAAAACTTAGTTAGTCAATCCACCAGGTTTTACACACAAAAAATAATAAATTATAAATATGATAAAATCAATTGAAGTGAATAAAAAATGTTAAATTTAATGTTATTATAAAATTACCCTAAATCACATACATGAAGAGCTACTAATGAAGAGATTGATTATTGCATATTGTTAGATTTTATGAAAACTTTATATTTGAACTAAAATAACAAAGAATATTTTGTAGCTCTTGTAACAAATGATATTTTGGGAAAATATGATTTATTTTATTTATTGAAATATATAAAAGAATTAAAATTTATATTTATGGGTATGGGGAGGAGATTTTTCCCCGCGGGGACAGGGCGGGGATGGGGAGGAGATTTTTCCCCGCGGGAACGGGGAGGAAATAGGGAGGGGATTTTCCTTCGTGGGGAGGGGACGGGGATTATTTTTTATTCCCGCAACGGGGACGGGGACGGGGATTGATATCCCCTCCCCGCCCCTCCCCATTGCCATCCCTAGTTTAGTTGGAATGAGGTTTTTCATTTTAAAAAAAAAAAGTTATCATATATAATTATATATGTCATGATTGAAGTTACACTAAATTGATGATATATCTCTTTCTAGTTTTATCTATAATTAATACATGAGTTTTAAGATTTAGTACCTTCTTCTACTAACATATAAAGTTGCCTTAGTAGTTCTTGTTATTTAAAAGACTTGAGGTAATTAAATCATTGATGGCTGCCTTTTGCTTCAATTTGTTTAATTTATATACTTCATAGTTTCAAACTCCCCACTGCATGTTAAGTTGAAATATGGAGAAATTTCAAAAATTTCCTATAAGAGCGATCTTTAATTTTTATTAAGAAAATTTGGTAATCTCATAAAAATTAATAAAATTGATGAAGAGGTGGAATAACCCTATAGGCTTTTGGAACAAATGTAGCGGTTTAAAAAAAAAAAAAGAATTTGTATAGCTGCTAAAAACATTTTTATAATTAAAATACTTAAAAATTATAAAATTAATACTGATTCATAAATAGGTTTTGGGAAATCAACAAGTACAAATCAACAATATGTCATATCTAAGTGGCCAAAGGGTTATTTATCACCCAAGTTTTAGAGCATTCCCCAAAACACATTTTACGAGATTTCAAAAACTCAAACTTATGTGCTAATTTAATTAGAATTTCTAATTATAAGTAAGAGTAAAATCGTTATTTTATCACTAAACCCTAAAACCCTAAAAGTTAATATCATTTTCCCTTTCAAATTTTAAAAACTAACTTTTCATCCTCATTCTCAAAGTTTAAAAAGTTAGCATTTCACCCTAGGGTTCCACTATTCTGGCCGACGGTTGATACTTTTCACCTATCTTCCAGATTCAACCATGAAGAACGACCACCCACCACCATGAAGGATGATATTCGTCGTCAAGATCTTAATGATAAAGCATCATCTAGATGACACTTTGTTTAGACAATGAAGACATCGTCTAGATGATGTTTCATCCAGATGATGAAGGAGGCCTCCGGAGAGGAAGGGAAACATCGTCAAGAGAGAAATGCCAGAGAGGGAGGTTGCTTTTCGCTGGATAATTGGTTGGATTTGTTTTTCAAACCCTACGGGGAAAAGTGAATTTTTCAAAATTTAATCTTAGGAAAATTGTTAGTTTTCTAAATTAAGAGAAGAAAATGAGATATAATTTTATTTGTTTTAATATTAGTGGTAAAATAATTATTTTACCCTTATAACTAACAGTTTTGGTTAAGTTTAATAGTTTATGAGTGGGTGTTTGAGTTTTTAAAATGTTATAAATATATTTTTGAGAATGGATTAAAACTTAGATGGGACATAGTCCTTTGGCCTATCTAAATTGTGGCCAAAGTTCTCTTAAAAGGTATCAGCTGGCTATACTTTATATGCGCAGGCCGATTTGAAAAAATGTGGGTACTTTCTTGGGGAAGAACATCATAGCTAGCCAGGAATAAAGAAGATGAATATATAGAATTAATCAATGTGTTCTGCCCTTAGAATTTTCAGCTTTGTCTTGCTCCAAAGTAGATTTAATTAAAAGGATTGCAGGGGAAATATCTCCCAACAATTAGATTCTCTCAACAAATATCTTTCTATTTCCCATCATAATCTTAAGCATATATTCAGTAAAAAATTAAACCTTATCCTTCAACTTTAATTAAGTAAAAAAGTGTCTGATCAGGAAAGCCAATGATAATTAGTTGGATGGTTAATCAGTCAAAGAGAGAGTTCAAGGATATGGAACCCAGAAGAATGAAGGACAAACATGATTTGATTGGGCGAGTGAAGAATAAAAGAGATATATACATGTTGTAGAAACTTTTGCTGAATGGCATTTCCAGCCGTGATGACTAAAGAACCTTTGAATAAAGTTACACTAAAATCAGGAGAATCGCATAACATGAATGACGGTAGAGTTACATCATAATTAGAGGCATAATATTCTTACCTTGCATTAAAAATCTACTGTTTACGTATGAGATCCAAGACGATCTTAAAGTTGACTTGGCAAATGTTGATCAGATGTAGAGTTTGTAGTTACATATCGGATTCGAAAAAATATAGATATGCTCGTAATAAGAATTTTAAGATCACGAAGAGGCTGCTAAGAAGATGGGCGATTGACACCTGCATGGAGAATTGTGCAGAATCTTGAGGGATAAATTCCTCCATGTGACTAGCTTTAAATTCAATACCTTATTCATCCTTATAAAAGGCCTCTCACTTCCAGGAATATGTTACTAATTCAGAGCCGTATTTTAGTACAACATAATCTTGCATATGGGATTCGATTAGAAATTAAAGATAGTCTTGTTTCATACGAAGAACCAAAGAAACCCTAATTTTAACTAGAGAAGCACTGTTCTAGGGCATTGCTAAAACAAGATGACAAAACATGAATATGGGTAAAGCATAAATAAAGAAGCATGTATCAAAGTTGAGTTAGGTAAATAGAAACACAAAGTACAAGACATGTTAAGCCTATGTTATACGCAAAGAGAGAAAAAGAGAGAGATTGATTATATATTATTCCTAGATAAGATTTTTTTTTCAATTTTTGCTAACATCTTATTTGAGTTGAATTATTTTTTTGAAATCGTACTAATCATACTGAATAAATAAATCTCAAATTTAATAATTGACCTTATAATAATTATATTAAATAAGTTAAAGGTATGAAGTTGGTATTATATTAGTGAATTTCGAACCAAAATTCTCTCGTTTGAGAATTTCATATTTTTTACTATTTAAGCTACTCTTTGAGAGCATTTATGTGGAAGATTGCATGCACGAGAAATATTTCGATAAGTTGATTAAAGTTTTGATGCAAATTAAAAGAAGAAAATAAACCTTGCTCAATTGAGACTCTTGGTCTGTCAAAGTTGTGGCCAACTTTTGATTTGAGCTTTAATATATTCTGCTCTTCGATTCCGAAGATTTAAAAAAAATAATTTTTGTTGATATTTTAGCTATTGTGCTGTCAGATTTTGAATGGTATATTTGCACTTGGGAGATATAGTGTTGTTGTGCAATCATTGGCTTGGAATTTGGATGTCTAAATTAGAACAAGAAAAATATATATATACTATAAAGAATAATTAATTAATTAATTAATACACTAATTGGCACGTATCAATTACCAAATATAAAATGTTCCCCACATGTGAGAACCTCGTTATACATACAAAATTTTAGCCATACACATTATAAGGCATGTTGGAAAGAATGAATTTTATTTTTTTCACTGTTTATCTACTCGATCTACTTGATACTGTAGCAACTCATAAAGGGGCTAATTTTCACCTTGTATAAACCATGCATTATGTATAATATTTATGCACCATGTTAATTTTATTTCGAGATACATGTAAAATGATTCAACGATTATATGTAAATAATTATCCAATTTTCGTTCTTTTTGTATTTTAAATTTGTATTATATATATATAGATAAATAAATAAATAATTGTTTTATGAAGAAATCTTTAATTTGAGGTTACGTGTTTGGTACAGATATTTTTTTATTATCAAAAATAAAAAACATTTATAAAGTAGAGTATCTTAAAAATTATTAGGTATAAATTATTATTATATTTAATAAAAATTAGTATAAATAATTATTGTGATTAGTTATATATTAAAAAATAATTAAAAATTATTTTATTTAAATGTCTTTAAGTATAATTATTATAAAATATTCTTTTTATTATTTATTATAATTGAAAATAAGTGTATTTTAATATTTAAAAAATAATAAATATATATATAATTATAACAAAATCAAAATTATTTTGATAATATTTTAATATCGAATATGAAAATAGTAATTAGATTATATTATATTATTTATCACATCATCATTAATAAAAAATATTAATAAAATTATTTATTATCTAACAAACTAAATTATATAATATAAATAATAAAATATCGATTATCAGGTGTTATTACTGAAACTGAACACCCTTGAAAGGGGTAATTTTCGATTGAGGTTAGTTTCTTCTAAATTATTAATATCAACGGGGTCATTTTCATATCTTGTTTTGGAAGCACAATGCCCATACGTTGTCCAACTTGTATCAAAATAGTTTTACTTGATTTTTCCTCTAGTTTTTTCTTGATTCTTCCTCTAGTGTTTTCATAATTATTAAAATAATAAAATTATATGTATTTATTTTAAATATATAATTTATATATATAAATTATATATCATCATATAATTGAAAAATTCTAAATTAAAAATAAATTAAATAATAACATATAATTTATATATATAAATTGTGTCTAAAAAATAAGTACATATAATATTATTCTTATTTAAAACTTTATTCTAAGTATATATACATTGAAAACCATAATAAAGTATTCCACTTCTAACTATACCTATTGGAGAGGATGATTAATAGGGAATGACATACGATACGAGTGTAGCTAAGCTACGCAATCTTCGGAATCAGAAATTCTGGAGAGGGTGATCATTCATATACTTTTATTTAAAGTACATTTTTCACCTATTTAAATTTTAATTGATGGAGATATTTAAAAGGTCTCAATTATTCAAGATTGAAAATGATGTAATAAGCCTTGCTGCCTTTGGTTTTAAGCTAATAGAAATTGTTCTACATTCAGATTTTTTATTGTCAACGTTCCACAATTAATTTACCAATTAAGCTAATTAATTTATCATGATAAAGATATTAAAGGTAATATTATATATATTCACTTTGAATATATAAATAAATACATATTTATATATATTATTACATAATTAAGTATTATTTTATATTTAATTTAAAATTATTTAATCACTTAAAAATATATATATCTATTTGTGTAATCAAAATAAGTATATATAATTTTACCGATATTCTAAACAAGACTAGCTACAATTGATAATTGAGAATATATAATCTAGAAAACAAGAATATTGACCAGTTTAGTCGGTAACTTGGAAAACAATGAGACTGACATGATGTCACTAGCAAAAATGAACATGAAGAAGACATTAAAATCCTCCATTTTCAAACTAATCTTACAGAATGGTTATGAGTTATTGTCATTATGAGAATTTATCCAATACAAAATAAACCCTAAACTCAATTCTTCTTCTTCTTCTTCTTCTTCTACATATTAATTTATATGCCATAGTCTTATCCATGAAATTGGTAAAACTAATTTTACGATAATACCCCAAACAAAAGAAATATTACTGTTGTAGTCTCTGCTAATTTACAATTTTAATATTGAGTTAATCTTCCAAAAGTAACTAATCCTTTAAAAATGTATTTGATACTCACCAAGTCCGTAGTTTTGTAATTTTAAATACAGGGTTAACATATGGTCTTTCAAAAGGCTTGGTCAACTCAAACTCTGGTCAAACCGTTACGACAAAGGAAACAAGCTCCCGTACAGCAAAAGTCCATCCGCGGTGAACGGGGCCACATTACAGCCCTGCCACGTCATCCAAAATTCCACGTGTCGCAGCCCTGCCGCGTAAGTAGCGAAGTGTAGAGTAAAAAAAAAAACTCGATTAAAAACGCATGCCACGCTGGTTCAGAGGGAAACGATCGGCTCCCCATGACTGTCGCTTTAACACAAGCCAGATGCCAAGCTGGCATCTATCCCCGTACGGACAGCCTTACACAACCGCTATATATAACTAACTTTTAACACCCCATACCCTCCATTTTCCTAGCAAACTTCAAACGTTTTCCCTCTCCTAAATATATTAACTCTCTACACTTTCTCTGAAATCAAACACCTCTGCTCTCTCTTTCTCGCTTTGTGAGTCTTTAATGGAGCTTTATTTTTCTTCTCTTTTACTCTTACATTCCAAACTTACATCACTTCTTGACGTTGCTTAGTCCATAAATTAATTATTACTTAATTTCTTAAGCTATTATTACATTAGGAGATCTCTAAATCGGATTTTGTTTAGTTTCCGGTTCAGAAGAAAACGACGATGTTGCAGCAGGACGTGTTTCATCAGCAGGAAGAGCTTCGGATTGTAATTCTCTTCATTCCAAAACCTGTATTTTTAAACTTTTTTTTAAGATTATATTTTGTATGAGAATTCATCCGCGTGTGTGCTTTTTTTCTTTTCTTTTTCAGATTTAATGCAAGTTAATTAGGGTTATAGATAAATTTTTATTGTATAATATGAAAATCGTTTTCGGATTTTGATAATGTTGTCGTTTTCGGTCGGATATTTTATGTGTGAACTTATCCTTCTTTTGCCTTTAGTTTGCAAATATCATGCCTTATTTTTAGGTTTGATTGACTTCAGGAGGAATTTGCACGACCAAAAAGGGCCAAATTCAATTTTCTTTTCAATTAAGTTTATGCATGCGAATCAATAGAAAGAAAGAATGAAATTCAAACTTTCTTTTCCGAACCAAACTGTCATTATCTAAAGCAATAATATCTATTCCTCCATTTTCATTTTTCTTTCTTTCTTTGCTTTTGATCAATATGGAATATCATCACTTTTCGTGCTTGTTGTTTAAGCTTTCTAATTGCGATTCTTTTTTATTTTTATTTTTTCAATTGTTTGTTTAGATTCAGCTTATTTCTATAAATCGAACACCAATAACAAACTATGAACTTTCTTGTTCTTAAATTAAATACATTAGTTCACACGTCACATGGTGGACAAAGAAACATCTTTTCTTCCTTTCGCAAATTTCCTTGATTGGATTATTCTCTTTCCCAGAACTTGTGTGTTTTGTCATCAAATTTGGGCTCAAGATTGGTGCTCCGCAACTGCACCATCAACTTTGTTTCAAATTTTCATTAAATTCCCTTTCATATCAAAGAAAAAGTGAGAGATAAAGAAAAGACATGTAGCGGTTGATAGCACATCAAACAAGGTCCCCATTCTTAGGCTTGATTGCAGAATATATATTTGATCTTTTTCTAAGTTTGTTTTTCCTTCTTTCTTTCAAATGATGGTCTTTACGATCAGATGTTGCTTGTAGATAAATATATAAGAATCAGATTCAACCCCATCTTCAAAATTACAAATGAAGAAGAATCATGTTTCTTATTTGGCTAAAGTAAAAGTCGAGTTTAACAGCAGTTAATTTATTAACTTATATTTTAGTGTGATCTTAACGTTGTTTTGGATTATTTTCTGTTTTACAGGATGATATTTCGAGTCCGATGAGTGCTCGAATTTTTGACTTCTGTGATCCTGAGTTGTTTTCGGAAACTCTTAAGAATTCGGAGGTTACTTCTTCTTCAAATTGTTATTACCAAGAGAACTCATCTTATACCAACAACACCTCTCTGCCCACAGATGCAGACAAGTTTAACCACGGCTACCAGGACAACACTAATGCTAATACTAACACAACCACGCCGGCCACCACCGCAACAAGCACCACCACCACGGCCACCACTAACAACAGCAACAACAACAACAACAGCTGCAACAACCTCTCAATAATCTTTGATTCCCAAGATGAAATTGACAATGACATCTCAGCCTCCATAGACTTCTCCCCATCTCCTCACTTTTCTGTCAACCCGTTTCTTTCCACTCAACAATACCAATTTGACTTCTCTTCAGTGCAACCTCATCAAATCCCCATATCCGATGTAAACGTTGATGGACTTTCATCACAGTACCATGTTGAAGCCGTTGCGCTAAGTCTTTTAGGGCCTCACCATCAACCATTGCCATCAGTTTTTGAAGAAGATTGCCTCTCCTCCGTGCCTTCTTATGTACCTTTGAACCCTTCCTCTCCTTCTTGCTCTTTTCTCGGGCCTGCTGCAATGACCACATACATGCCTACTGGAACCATGAGCGCCGCACTATCCACCGATAGCGGTGGGATTTTTACCGGCGGCATTCTTAGAGGTTCTGACTGGCAACTTCAGGAACTTGACTACCAGGGTGATAATGGTGGAATTTACTGTCCAGATTCTCTTCAGCGTGTTTTCAACCCTGGAGATTTACAGGTACTAGTCAAATATAAACCACTTTAATAGGGAAAGCATAAAAAAAAATAACTTATGTTACTTTGTAATTTTGTTAGAAGGCTCTTAGTGGAGACAGTCAACAACTGGTGGGAGGGGCGAGCAGTTCAACTCCTATAGCCTCAGAGATATCAAGTTTGGAGGATTCAACGTTTAAAGTAGGGAAATTATCGGTTGAGCAAAGGAAGGAGAAGATCCATAGGTACCTGAAGAAAAGAAATGAGAGGAATTTCAGCAAGAAAATCAAGGCAAATCTACTATCACTTCATTAACCCTATTTTGACGCAAATTATACTCACAAATTCGCACCATAAATTAACACATGCAAATTATTACAGTATGCCTGCCGGAAAACATTGGCCGATAGCCGGCCTAGAGTCAGAGGAAGGTTTGCGAAAAACGACGACTTCGGAGAGACCCTTAGAACAACTTGTAGCAATCATGAAGAAGATGATGAAGACGAAGTAAGTAATTAACAGATATCCACTATTAAAACTTACCTTCACGTTATCAATTATCATCATCCATTTTTCACAGTTGTTGAATCTTTCAACAGGTGGTGGCCATCAAAGAAGAAGATGATGTGAACGATTTGTCAACAGATATCTTAGGACACATCACCGGCGTAAACTCTTTCAAATACAACAATTATCCAAATAATTATTCAATCCAATCCTGGATTTAATGCTGATGATGAATGGATAGTTTGTCGTCAACGTCAACGTGAATATATATCTCTACAATTTTGGAACAAGACCCTATTTCAGCGACGGTTTTCCTCAGCTGGATTTAATAAACACAAAAAATAATTGGGGGTTGTTATATTATTATGAATGACTGAGTCAGGATGCTTTACGTAGAAATTAAGTGAATAACAGCATAACTCTTTGTAGATATTTTTCATCTTCCATGATCGAATTATACGTCCATGAATGAACCGCCTGCTGCAGCAGCAGCTAGCAGTAATATTGAACTGGCTTCAATGCTAGTTGCAGAATTTATGTACAGTTGTGAGCTGTTCCCCAAATGTTGTAATTAATGTGAACGTATTTACGTCGTAGCTTTACTAATTTTTGGAGTCCGGAGACGATTATTTTTATTATAATAAAACTTTTAGATAATTTCTGTATATAATTTTATATATAAATAATAATATATTATTAAATAATTAATTATTATTATATTTTTAATTTTTAATTATTTAATTATAGATATATTATTATTTATAGATAAAATTATATATAAAAATTATACATATAATACTGTTTTTATTATTATAATAATTAAGGTGACACACTCAGATATGAGAGATTTCTTTTAACAGTAAATTGTATATAAACTTTTCTTTACGAAGTTATATAAGGTATCATGGGATAAACTAATTTTACTAATTTATTTATAAAAATTAGAAGCTAAGTGAAAATATAATATATAATTAAATACTATGTACGGAAAAATTGGCAAAATGCTTTAAATTGGCATGAGCAAAATGCTCTAAATGGGCAGGTGGCCCTTCTGTTTATCCTTGATTGCTGCGAGATGGCCCAGTAAATATCAGATGAATGGAATATGAGAGAAGTTTTGGAGGCCCGTTTGAAATGTTTTTTCACCATCCAAGAAACAATCAAGACCGTCAATTTCTAACTACATCACTATTAATTCCAAACCCAGATTTTTAGCATCAAGGCTTACCATTGGTATAATGGTACATTGGTCCTATCTAATCCTCAAATGATGCAAAGATGAGAGAGAATTTCAGGCAAAACAGAATCCCAAGGTACTTAATTCTTAAGGTAAAGCTCCTACTACGCTTTGTATGAGGGGAGGGCTAAGTGCTTTTTGGCCTAAATTTGCTTTTGCAACGCCGCCATGTCAACCTCATTCCCCTTTACTTTCGCTCATGAGATCTCAAGTGCTATTTTACCTATTATGCCAAACGTTATACACTATTATATAAGCTTCCAATTCTACTAAATAATTAAGAACACAGTTGTCATTAACATAATTAAGAAGGGTTCTAATATTTTTCAACGATATTTCAAGATTAAATTTTTTACTTACCTAATACAGTAATTATAAGAACGATTACTAAATCCAAAGTTTTACTCAAAGGGATGATTTGACTTGGGTGTAAAAAAAATGTGTACATACTTTTGAGTACACATATAATATGTTATCATATAATTCAGTATTATTTTATCTTTAATTCAAAATTATTCAATTATTTAATAACATATATCAAATATGTATTCATTTATATATTTAAAATGAATATATATAGTTTTATTAAAAAAATCTTATTCCATTTTAATAATGTTTATTATAAAAATGGTGTCTATTATTAGAATCATTCAATTCAAATGATTATAAGAACCCAAAACAATTTTTAATCTGCCACTAAAAATAATATCTCTGCTCTGTATTTGTCAATAGTGATATTCCCCCAATATAAATCCAAAGAAGGAGAAAGAGAACAAATTGACATAAAGTATTTTGTCTTGTCCTTTGTTTCCTAATCACAAGTTGCAATCGCATATACATTTTCTCCAAGCACAAATGCAAGACCTTGGCCTCCATTATTTGACAAATGAATACTATAAAGTTAGGTAACATGTATACTTTAGACTTTCTAATCCCAAAATAGCAAAACACTTGCCAATTTTTCAATAAGTAGTTGCTTAGACGGCTACCATAAGAAAAAGAAAAAAGAAATCTTATATCAATCACGATTTAAAACTTTGATTAATTGTCACTGATTCTACAATTTTCAATTGTTTAATAAAATACCCATTTAGCCCACTCTATTTATTACCCCCTTGGGTTTTTAGCAGCCAAAAGCAAGCTATCCAAATACACGAAAACAATAAATTATATATACAAATAATGTATATAATTTTATATACAAACAATGATATGTTATTATATTATTGAGTTTTTTTAATCTTTAATTTAAAGTTATTCAATCATAAAGTTATGCATGTAATATTACTCGTACGAAAAACATTCTAAATTGGTAAAATACCATTATATGGATTAAAGTAACATTTTCCTTTGCAATGAAAATGTGTAAATCTCTATGAACTTTCTAATATCATCTTCTTGTTGAAGTGGGTATTGCTTGTTCCGCATAAAATTTGAGCCTCAAAATCCACTCCCATGAATAGAGACATGGATGTTTATACATAGTGGTAGCCAGCCACACAATATTGTTTGTTCTCTTTTCATTTATTTTATTTTTTATAATTTTTGAAAGTTTTTTATAATTTCTTTTTAATCTTGTAATTTTTTATATCTTCCAATCCAATTATCCAAAAGGTTAAGGTTCCATCAACTAATAAAAAATGCCAAGGATACCAAAAACTTGGAAGATTGCCTAACCCCCTTTTGTTTTGTTTTTAGCTTTGGGGAAATAAAATTTATAGTCTTTTGATTCTTTTTAAGCTCTATCATCAATAATTTAAGATTGAAATTTCTTAATCGGTCATCGTAATAATTCATTAATAATCCAAAATCATGATTAACTATTGCAATTAGTCATGTATAATTTTTTACAAGGAAATGTGATTTTAAAAAAGAAGGATTATGATCCTCCTCTAAATTGAGCTTTCTTGAGTTTGTATAGATCCCATAAGATGTTTGCGTTTTCACTTATTTATAGTTCATATTTATTTATCTATTATAATTTTTATTTAAAGTAGTGTTATGTGAATTTGGTTTTGAATATTTAATTAAACACCAAATAATGTGTAATTATATGATTAGATATTAGTTTATAATTAATTTATAATTATTCAATCATAAAATGATACATAATTTGAATACTTAAAACTAGATATATATAATTTTATTATTTTATTTTTAGTGGTCAATAATAAGTGTTTATTTTGCAAATAGAAACTTGGATTACGAGAAAACTTTATACTAAAAATGAATATACATTTTGCATATGTATGAATGTTGGAAAAGATTAACAACTCAATGCATACATTAAGGTCAAGTCCTCCATAATTAAATCATTAGACTAATCTAAATAATGTCTTAATAATGGTGGTGAATCTATGTGAACCCTTAGATTGATTAAGTTTGACAACAGAATAGAATCATTAGGGAGGTTGGATAAACATGGGCTTGAAACCTTTAGGTGCACATGGAGAAGATTAAGATAGTGGAATAATTTGACTGAAATTGAAGGATTTGATTGTCTAATCAAACCAACCAAAGTGCTTCTAGTGGAAGTTCCCATTTGAAGTCACAAGCGCAATCATAATTGAATCCACAGAATTTTGCCTTGAGACCATAAAAAATAACCCACCTATTTGAGATCTGCTCAATGAAATAAGAAATTAAAAAAGGGGTTAGGTGGTACTTCTCTCTAGAAATATGAAACCCTAATCCCATCTGGGTATTTTTTCATTTGGATAAAAATAGAATAAAATGGACCTAACTTTCTAAGATCAACAATTGATTAATCTCATTGTTTTCTTTTTAATGAATTCAAAGTCTTTAGCATGTGACTTGTGTTTTGCATGGTTAAAAAAAATTGGGATGAAGACAAATTGTTTAGGGGAATATAGAAAATAGACTCACACCTAAATGTGTGCATAGACTTGGGGAATGAAAAATTTTTGCATGGAATCTTGGAATTGACTTAGGGAAAGTCATTTGGTTAGAAATATAATGTCACTGTAGTTCCACTCTTTCCACATTGAACTAGGCTTTACTAGTTTCTATGATAATATTTTCGATAAAATTATGTTTATTTAGTTTTGAATATTTAATTAGGTATTTAATTAATGTGTTATAATATAATTAGTTGATTTTGAATTAAATATAAATTAACACACAAATACATAATAACACATAATCTATTTACTAAATTTGATACTCAAAACTATACATAACATTGATCTAATAATTTTTTTTTCCCTTACAAGCATCAAACATGATATCTTATTTGAAACTTGGAATATTGTTTTTTTTTTTTAAATTTTAAACATGCATAAAAAGAATTTTATAAAGAATAATATTATGTGTATATATTTTTAGTATACAATTTGAGTACACAGATGATGTATCATTATATAATTGATTATTATTTTATTTTTAATTAAAAATAATCTAATCACATGGTGATATATAATTTGTATATTTATATATATATATATACATAATTTTAATTTTTTTGTTAATGATATTGATATGGTCAATAATAAAAATCTAAAATAAGAATTATTTTTTCTTTATTTAATTCTGAATAAAAGTTATCCCATGGACATGGAAGTCCCTTTTTGGAAGTTAGATGATGTCAAGAAGAAAAATAGTTAAAAATAATTAAAAATAAAAGATTTATTGAGGAAATGAAATAAAAGAATTCAGTTAGGGGGTTTAAGGTTGTACTTGACCTTAACCATACCCATAGTTCAACATGTACCCCAACCCAAATCTGATCCATCCAACATACTAACATTACCAAATAAATTTAAATTAAGACCACATAACTATTTTCCACCCAAACTTCTATGAAACTAGAATTTCCCACATCCCAAGTTTGAAAAATGAGAAGTTTATTTTTTAGCAAAAAGATTTTTATCATTTTATTTCATATATAAGAGGCTAATATGAGGTACACATCTAATGATATAAACAAATTACATTTCGCGATAACTACTTTTCATTTGTTCTTCAGTTTTTATTGTTGTTGACAAATTGACAAAACCAAAACCCTGATCAAATCACAAGCATTTTTATTATTTTAATATAAAAAATATGGATAGATTGAAAATTAATATTTGTATAGAGGGGAATTTGGTTTGGAATGATATTTGATTAACTAGTAATCTATCTTTTTTTATTATTATTATTTTATTTATAAATAGTAAAAATTTTGTTTGGTTTATAAGTAATAAAATATTTTAAATTTTGTTAACAATAATGATGTGATAAGTAATACAAAAGATAATCTAATTATCACTTTTATTTTTGGTAGTAAAAGATTATCAAATTTCCTCAATTTTCAATTACAATAACAAGTAATGCAGGACATGTTTTTTAAAAATATATTGATAATAATATTACAACTAAAAAATAATTTAATTAATTTATATCATAATTTGATAACATGAAAAAAAAATCATAATATATAATTAACATGAAAGATATTTTAGAAGGTATACAAAATAAATATTTTAGCATAAAACACAGTTAGTTTAGGTGGGGAAATAGACTTTCTAAATTTAAAGAGTGAAAATTGTGATTTAATCATAGTTTGGGTGGGAGGCAGTTATTTAGCATTAAATTAATAAATAAAAGAAAAGCAAATGTCCATTTCAGTGGATGTACTCCCTCATATTTCTCTAAGTGGCCCGTTTTTTCTGGCCCTTAGTGGAGGACTTCAGTATCCATCATGCGCACCAGCTCACTCTCTTGCCCTCCCTTCTGCCCTTTTTTATTTTTATTTTTTATTATTACTTTTTTTAAACAATTAAAAAGTTTATCACTATTTATTACATAAAAATAAGATATGTAAATTTTAACATTAAATTCTTAACAAAAATAACAAAGACTGACTTTTTAGTCAACCTTATTTGTTTTTCTATTTTTTTAGGTCAAAAGAGTATTTCCTATAAAAACTATCCTTCTTTTTTAAGTTTTTATTTCCTAACTTTGAAAATCTTATTTATTTATTCATAAGTGGTTAAAGTTAATAAAATTTTAACTTCTTAAAATTTTATTTTTTCCCCGTTAAACTCTAAAAAGTAATCATTTTTTTTATAAGTTAAGTTTTAAAAAATGATATTTCTCTCTTAGGATTTAGTTTTCAAACTCCAACTCATCTTCGATGCCATTGCTAGTGACTTCTCCCTCTGACGATCTTTCTTCTCTCATCTGAACACCCGATTGATGTCGAATGAAGTCAAGAAGATAAAAAACTTCATCGGGAAGACGAAACTCTTCGTCTACTTGGCTTCATTTGAAGTCCAAATGAGAGGAAAGAGATCATTAGATGGAGATAAAGCTTCGAGAGGGAGAGACCATCAGTAATGATGCTGAAAATGATATTAGAGTTTAAAAGCTAAACCCTAAGAGAGAAAATATTATTTTTAAAATTTAGACTATAAAGAGAAATAGTTAATTTTTAAGGTTTATAGAGAAAAAAAACTAAAATTTATTTTTAATATTATATATAAAATAATAATTTTATATTTAAAATTAATAAAATTAATTATCTATACATAAATTGATAAAATTTTTCAAATTAAGAAATAAAAATTTGCCAAAGGGGGATGCCTTGGATGGAAATAAGTCCTTGGGCCTTTATTTTATACCATTAATGACACTATTATAATTTGTGTGTTAGATTCCATCAGGGACTTTTTGAGATAATTTATTTTTATATATATTTTCTGTCTAATTTTCTGGGAATGAAAATTATGAAAATAAAATGAAATAAAAGGCCCCACGAACTGATATTCCACAAACAAACGTGGCTGACGCCCACTTTGATTGAGTTGGTTTTTTTTAGCTTCAATTTCTCGCTCTCTGGAGACTCATTCTGAATCCGAAAATAGAACTGTTGTCTGAAACAGTTGCAACTTTTAAAAAATTGTGTTTTTTTTTTTTTTCTAAGTGCAGTGCATTATTTGTTTTCTTCCTTCATTAGCACCCAGTTTCTTCTGTGTTTCGTTTGTTTTAACTCTGTTGAACTTCGTTTGAGTTGAAGTGTGGACAGTGGCTTGAGGTTGATGTGGGTTTGGTTTCTTGGATCCGTTTCTGCTGGTAAGAAAAAGTTGGCCTCTTCTTGTTTATTTTGTCCACAAAAGTTTGTAGCTTTTTTGTTTATTCATGTTGTTAACTACTTTAATAGTTGATTTGCCATAGTTTATTATGTTTAGCTTGTGGGGTTGTCTTATCAAAGGAGTTACTGTTGAGAAAAAATAATCTTTCTACTCGCCCTTTATCAATTTATTCAACTAATTCGAGAACAATCAAGAGCTTGATTAAATGTTTTAGTTTGCTGAGTTTTGTTGTGAACTTGAGGTAGTAGGCTGTATTCAATTAATTTGAGGAGATAAAATTTTTACTGAGTTCCAGCAATCCTTTCAGTTTTGTTCAACATGTATGGGATTTTCCTAACTTTCACTCTCTTTGGTATGGTTTTGTATGCTTGATTGATTTCAGTGGTTGCTTTTATCTGTTTTTTTTTTTTTTTTTTGGTTTTTGCCACTAATTGGTTAGTGTTCACACATCACCATTTTTTTCCCTCTCTTTCCTGTCTGCAGTATCTCCTTTTGATATGAATCTGACTTGCACAATATTATCATTAATCACATAATCAGACTTCTTGATCGATTTTGTTTTTTTTTTTTTTGTTGACTTTGATGTTTATTACTGCTCCATAATTTGGTAGCATGTTTTTGGGATACTTAAATCTTCCCTTTTTTTCGCATTTAGTATAATGAATAAAATCAGTCATATTTAGTCACTGAAATTGTTTCTTTCTCTTCCCCTTTTGTTTTTAACTTTAATTTTGATTTGAAATGAGCAATTATGTAGCTTTGTACAAATTTAGATGCTAATCATTCTCGTTCCTTTCAGATTCATTGTGATGTGTGAAGAAGATATTTTACTGTAATGCAGTAGCTATCTACTTTAATGTCAATTATCTGGAGGCAGAATATGGGAATCAACTCTTTTGGATAAGTAGAGGCTTTTATTTTGGCAGAAGATGGAGAACAAATTGGCCCATTCCCAGAAAGTTGGCAAGGGGAAGGAAGATTCATTGGATGGCAATAACAAGGACATTGAATTATCTGGGGACAATGGGTTGGATGGTGCAGAACTTAAAACAAGAAGTTTAGTGAGAAGGGTGAATTCTCAGCGTAGTCTGATATTAAATGTGAAGCAATTGTTGGCGGGTAAAAGTTTTCTAAAGAAAACATTCCTTCAGAGTAATCATGGCTTAGATGCTAAGATTCCAAAGCATATGGTTACTCTAGATGAGAGATATCTTCGTTGGTGTCTTGAATTGATTCATACTAGTGCATCAAAAGCAGCTCAGTGCAGCATCTCTATGAATATGAGCTCAACAAATATGGGCATCCTGTGGGATGACATGAAACCAGCTAAAATGAGCAATGAAAATCCCTGTGATATGGGTGGGCTTGTTTTTGAATGTCCATTGGCAACTGGGAGAGGGAGTGTTCTCATTAGTCCTGCAGGTCAGTGGATTGTGGGTTCAGTTATGGGTAGCAAGAGTATGATAAATATTTTGAAGAGCCCTCTGTTAAGCAAATTTGGTGCATTAGATGGTGATGGTAATTTCAGAAGAATAGGTTTGAATGATATTAAAGGGCCAGTAAGTTATGATTTTATAAGCCCTCCTGGTGGCCTTAGTAATTATTCATCGCAGAAGCTAGAAAAGAAAACACATATGCTGGGAAACCGTAAGAATGGATCTGAGACTGTGCACAACAGGCTTGTGTCAGTCTCAAGCACAAACTCCTCATGTTCTGATCAATCTTCTTCTTCTGCTGCTTCTACCTCAGTTTCTCTAGGAATGCTGCAATGCATGTGGAAGGGTGGGAAACCACATTTTGTGTTTTCTGTAGATGAGCGAAAGGAGGTCTATATTGCCAACTTGTCTAAGACTGAATCTGCTGGCAGTATGTCTGCGGACTATATGTACACATTCCATTTGAGAAAGGGTGGCGAAAAGGAACATGGGATTCATGATAATGAGTCACTCCTTGTTGGTAAAATGAAGGTTTCAACTTCTTTCACTTTCTGCCGGAATGATTCCAAAATTATGGAAACACAATTCACTTTGTTTTCTACTACTGAGAATTTTGTTGGGGAGATGGAAATGTCATGTCGTGGTATAAGGAAGAACAAGAGTTTATCTAAGAAGGTGGTGGAAGTATTCAGAAATAGCCACTCATCCAAGCAGTTTACGCTCTCTAAATATGGTGGGTCAAGTGCACTGGAAACTTCTTCTTGGGAACAGTTGCAAAATATGAGCAACAATTTGGATGCTTTTGGTCGGACTAGTCTCATTGAAGATGATCTTCCACCAAATCTTGAATTAGCTGCCATTGTTGTGAAAGACCATCTCCCTGCTGGTGGTCAGAAGGAAGCTGGAGGTTGGGGCTTGAAATTTCTGAAGAAAGTAGGGGTCAGTCAAAGTGCTGAGACTCTAAAAACCTCTGCACGTTCTGTTTATTGTGCTCAAGATAGTGATGATTGCTCAACAAGTATGGATATTCTAATTCCAGCAGGTTTTCATGGTGGCCCAAGAACAAGAAATGGGGGTCCTTCTGGTCTCATTGAGAGATGGAGATCTGGTGGATGCTGTGACTGTGGTGGCTGGGACCTGGGCTGCCCACTCACTGTACTCAATACCAGATTTAGCCGAAAAGAGGTTTCACCCCAAGCAGATATTCATGACGAGTTCAAATCATTTGATTTGTTCATGCTTGTAAGTCTGTTTCCAATAACTTCTTCCCTTACTATTGTTAGTCTGGTTACAATATGCTTTTCCAGGTTTTCCTGACAACCTTAATACGTACAGTGTTATAATTTCTAATTATTTGATTATCATGAGGTTTCACTGAATATTAGTTAAGATTAAACATTGTAGTTTTATGCAAATCATTAAATGGTTATTGATAGATATATTAGCTGTGATATAGCTGGATTAGAAATATTTCTTGCCTTTATAACTAGCTCCTTTAATTACTGATATAGTTTCACCAAAAATTGCAGTTTGCTAATTTCCCATTGTCTTCCGAAATTTGTTTGTTGTATGGAAAATGACAAAAGTATTGTGGTCAAGTACTTAAATGAGCATTGAGATGATCATGGTTCAACTTCAATGTTTCAGGGTTCTGAACTGAAAGCTCCCACCTTGAGGATGGTGAATATCCGTGATGGTTTGTATTTTATTCATTTTCAATCGAATCTATCAGCTTTGCAGTCTTTATCGATTGCAGTGGCATCTGTTCATTCCCAGAGTCCCAGTCTCCGACCTGAAAATATACAGGAGTGAACTAGCAGTTTCCAGAATTGAGGTTTATGTTGTAGTTTAACTTTTACTGTATTAGAGCTGTGTGTTATTCTAAAGTTGAATTTTATACATGAGTATAGGTGCTCATAGTTTTGTTGTATAGTTGCAGCTTGTCCAGTGTCAGATTGTTTTTAGGTTAGTTTCACTGATTGGAATTTTTACACTTCAATTGCCAGAGCAAAAGAATTTGTATTGTGTTCCCTTTTTGATTGAATGCAAGTTTTCGATAAGTTAAGTTTGATACCTAATTATCTTAATGCATTGTATCTATGAGAGCTTGGAGTAAAGCATATGAATAACTTTATGTTGAGATATCAATTCGCATAGCTAATGAAATTAACTGAGAAGCACACAAATTTATTTTTTTTATTTTAAGAATATAATACGTTCCCTATCTTGTTTTTGGCAGCTTAGTTGTGCTTTTGATGATAAAACTTAAATGGAATTCTTATTGTTTTATACATTCTAGCAAAGCCGTAATCCAGAATCACTGATAAAGTGAGAAACAACCATGAGGATGCGGGTTTTAGTCGTGTTCAATAGTGTTGAATAAAGGGTCTAAAATACATTGCAAGAACCCATTTTTTGGCTTCCATTTCCCCATCTTCCTAGTGGTTAATCTTGCGGGTACTTGCTTTGTAGAGAATTGATGATGGTGCTACATGGTAGCACATGCTTTGAAAAGTTGTAGTTTGAAACCAGAGTCTGTCTACATGCCACCTGCCAGATTATTCATGCAGCTACCTTCCTGTGTAAAACGCAGAATTGGATCTTCTCACAGGTATTTTTTCTTTAAGCCCATTCTTCTCAATCTTATTGCTTCCTTCTCTTGAGAGGGATATCTAGAACAGCTGGTGTAGTTTTAATCATGACAAATTGTTTTCAACTTCAGAGATTCACCTGCTAGACATAATCGATGATGTAAGAAAAAAATTTTTTGTGCTGTAAAATCAGAAATGTGGATTTGATAGATCTATACTAAAAATTCCTTCAGAGTTAAGCAATGACCTTAAGAAGCAGGTAGCTGATGGTTGTCACTTTTGCTTCATCTAAATTTGTAGTCTTGATAAAATCTTGGTTCAAACAATTATCAAGAGTTCTCCAGCACACAAATGTTCTAGAAAGTCCTGCATACATATTTAAAGCTTAGGATGATATTTTTGTTCCGAGATCATGAATTATGCCTGTGGGTATTGGTGCTTTCTGTAATATGTTGATTCGTAGAATCTAATTATAATTTACACCATTTCCTCGTCATAATCATCATAAAATCAACAGGTTGTTAACAATGCTACTTTTGGCATCATATAAATCTATAGATCCCTAAGGTAATCTATACAATAAATTTTGCACGTTCAAATATGCATATAATCAATGGAACAAAATGTGTATTGTGTAAAATGGCATTAGAATCAAGCTTGAATGCTGTCTACCATGTCGCTTTTGGAAGTGCTAAATGATGCAAAAATTTACAGACTCATATATGTTCATTCTTGCTAAGTGACTTTTACCAAAATGACAGAAATGTATATCTAAATGAACTCATTCTGCCCAAAACTTTGATTACTAATGTTACTGGATTATGCTCAATGTAACACTGACACTATATATGATTATCTTTTGCAGGTAATGTTCTCTTAATTGTATCTTCTGGTTCAGCTTAATGTCTTCTCACCTCTAAATTTTTCAGGCCTTCTGCTTGTCTACACAAACTTTATTGCAGATGGTTGGACTGGCCCTGAGTGTTCTGTCCAATGTAGCTTTGGAAGAGCAATACAGAAATTGAAAACCCATTTAGCATTTCTAGTAAGGCTGCAGATTTGCTTTTTGCTTTTTGTTTTTTACTATTCCCCTTCCAGTTGTGTCGCCATCCTTAGATTTGTCATGATCTATTGAGCTAACTGCCATGCTTCATGCTTGTTTTTCAATCCCATTTTCTTTCTTGCCAAACAGACTTTGATTATGACAAATCTAGCAATGTTATAGAGCAAATTAATGAAGAGTGCTTTGTAGTGCCCACTTTCATTTAATGTTATAGAACTGATTTTAACCATTTGATTAGAAAAAAGGAAAAAAAAAATACTTTGCATGGTTCAAAATTCCCTTCTTTTTAACTTCGCATAACTGCGATTGAGAAGTAGGCATTACTGAAAAAGAGAAAAGCAGATTGAAAGAAGTTGATTTTACTATCTCTTTAACCATCAAGTACTTTGAATTATTGCTGGCTTGTGAGCATGAGTTGAAAGTTCTTTTGACTCTGTCAAAAGTGCTTTTCCATACAGCCAAAAGCACATTTTGGATGCTCTTTTGGCGGTTCTCTGAAAGTGTTTTTGGGTTTAAAAACATATTTGAAGTATTTTCCGGGAAGGTGGCAGCTGCCATTGGCTCCTGTAGACTGCATTTCTCTGCAAGACTAAATTCAAGCTGGTCCATGCCACAAATATCAATTCAGCCTCCATATTCATATGATTTTCATCCTGGGAGCTTATATATTTATCATAATAAAGTTAAATATTTATATCTTGAATTTGAATTTAAAATCATAATTTGAGGGACTGAGATAATAAAAAAGAAATTCTATTTCACCCTATAAAATTACATGAGAATTAGCTGTTTATTACAAGGAAGAAGATCTCTCTAAACAGGATATACTAATAAATAATAGAAAATAATATGTTTGAAAAATTAGCAAGATGAGTTCTATCTATGAGATTGTGAGAATTAGGAAACTTAATTTGGATTTTTTTATGAGTAATATTATATATTTTCATTTTGAGTACATAAATAAGTACACATTTATATGTATCATCACGTGAATAAATATTATTTTATTATTAATTCAAAATAATTCAATCATATGTTGTTATATATTAAATATATACATATTTATGATGTTATTTTATACTTCTCGGTAATTTGGTTTGAAGATATCTTTCATTGCCAAATGGCTAGTCGATTGTGAAATTGTTTCTTGTGCAACCTTATTAGAATATCAACAATTTTGTTCATAGTTTGAACATATGACATTCGGATCACTCACTATCAATCTCTTGTTAACTTTGTATTTGAAAACTTTAACGCGTTTAGTTTTGTTATGATAGGATTGTGAACTCTTACAATTGTAGTCGCATTTAGTTTTGTCATAATCAGACTGTGAGCTATTGCAATTATAGTCTTATTATCTAATAGACCTTGATTGGTGGAGTCGGAACCTTTAATTCTTCTAGCAGCCTCTTTGTTCACCTAACTTCACACATTTTGCGAGCAATCGATCAAAATTTAGCTTTAACATTACTGGTAGAAATTTTGAAGTGTTTTGATATACTTATCAAAACGACACCGCATAAGACAAAACCAGAGACCTGACAATATATTTTTTTCCCAGGTTAACGTGTCTGCAAGACTGCAATTGAAAGTGTCAAACATTTCTAACGACTTTCTTCAACAAGCTTTCAGTCTGTCTTGTAATCTAACAGTTCAGATTTCCCTTCTCTTTTCATTTATCTTCTCATTACGCACAATCATCATCATCCATCGCAAAATCAAATGGCTTCATTGGCAGCCAATTTCACTGCCTTTCTCTTCCTTTTCCCAGCTGGCCTTAACCGCCTACTTTTTTCTTCATCTCTTTATCTTAAAAACCCTTCTGTTTTCAGATCAAAACCATGGTATTTCTCTGACCAAAGATACAAAAATTTTGATCTTTATTTCTTGATTATTTCACTCCCCATTGCCTCTTTTAGCGAGTTATTCTTTTTCTTGACTTTTTCTGGCCACCCCACTTTCAGATTCTCCTTCTTTATGCAATCGGCTTCACTTTTTCTCTTCTGGCTACTCATTATTATCATTTTTTTTCGTGAAACTTACGACGCTTTCATCGTTAACGAGAGTTTTGCTTTTCTTTTTCTGGGAATTTCGTTTCTTGTGGAATATTCTGTGGTTGGGAAAGGAATTGGAGGCCCCCTTGGTGGGGAGGCTTATAATTTGTTGGGTGAATTGACTCTTATTTGTGCTGGTGCTTGTTTGGTTTTGTCCATAAAGCCAACTGCTTTTTTTGCCGAGTTTTTCTTGTCTTGTGGGTTGATTTTTAAAGGGACTTGGTTGTTACAAACCGGCTTCTCTTTGTACACTGATACATTTGCCTTCAAAGGGTGTCATAAAATTTCTCCGTCTACTGCTAAAGATTTTATTGAAAGTAAATGTGATCTTGACAAGGATGGCCTTAGGGGGGTAGCATTCATTAATCTTTTGTTTGTTGCGCATGCAATTGCGGTGTTTATAGGAAGCGTTGTGTTGTTCGGGTTCTTATCAAGTCATAAAAAATTGGGGCGTGGTGAGGCAAGCGGGCCATTGCTAGCGCAGCTCGAATCCGACAGCTCGTTGATGCATCCTGTTCCTGAATTTGAACTGGAATGAGGTGTATGTTATTGTTTCTTCTTTGCTTCTCATATCGGTTTGTACAAAGAGTTCACTTAATGGAAGTTAAATATTTTGTTCTATCTTTATCAATAGGAAGTCTATATTGGCGCACCTGAGTTTGTTTCTTACATTTTCGTGGATCCTTTGGTGTTTAGTTTTGATCATGCTTAAGATTACTTGTTTGTAATTGATTTATTTAAACTAATTGAAATGGACTGAGTTGTTCTCACACAAATGGACTGAGTTGTTCTCACACAAATGTACTTTTTTGCAAGAGGTAATGCTTATGCAAATGTTGTAAAAAGTCAGGATGAGATATGCAGCATACTAATGTTGTTCGTAATGAAGATCTGCTTTATGCTTGAATTAATACTTTGTGGACAATCATGATAAAAGATTTTCTTTAAATAGTTTTTGTGTGCTTCAGTCAATGCTTTACCTTTATGAAGCATCCATGGCTAGGATGACCATATCTCCCCGAGGCTTTATTGTTCCTCCTAGTTTACACTGTTATTATATTGGAAACCACAACTTTTTGGTTTAATTTTATTTGTCTGGTTTAACCTATCATTACCAGGTTAAACATCATGGAAATAGAATTAGGAAACACAAAATAAGGATATGTAAAGCCTCAAATGATTGTGGGTAGTCTGTAGATGTCACCCCTAGTAAGAATCTGTCACTGAGAACATTTTTGGGTTACTCAAGAGACTTATTATACTCTGGTATAACAGCACGCAAAACCAGCATTCTCTGTCAGCATCCTTATATGATGGCAACCTTTGCAGTGGACCAGTGGCAGGTAGCTTCTGACTTCGGAGTGATTCATTTCATGTTCTTGGTTTGATGGATATTCTGATGCAATATAATTGCAATAGCAGTTGATTGTAACTCTCGCCATTGCATTTTGTCATCTGATGCCAATTCATAGCTCCATAGCCTTACTTGACTGTTACAGCCTGCTGTCTACTGATAACTAGCTTACATGCTTGAGGTTGTTGGTTATCTCTTTAAGTTTGAATATAAAGAAGTGTGTCCATCCAGAAGCAGGAGAATGAGATTACAAACTGAAAGAATTTGTGAGGAGGTGATGCCCCTCTAATTCCCAAGTCTGCAGGTGGTTGCAGAAGATTCCATTACTATTTGCACAGCTAGTTACTGAAAATTGTCCAATTTTTCTTTCTTTCTTTTCAACTGAGTTTCAACATTCAAACTTTGGCAAGGAGTGGAGAATGAGTTCTCTGGTATGCTTTCTAGACATTTAGCACTATTTCATTATGTACTTCTGGGTTTTATTTTATGAAGTTCAGATTATGTTGAAGAGCCTGAGAGTTATTACACTAGAAATTAGACCAGCTCATTAATTTTTTTCCCCATATTTTTGTGCAGAAACAAATGTTCAAATGCTTAGTAATGAGACATCCCTTGGTCAATTATCCTACTCATATTTAACTAGATGGACCTGATGTCTCTTTGATTGTTATGTGGTTGTTGCTACAATTTTACAAGATTTGATGAAGGTCTGCTCGCAAGCAATATTTGGAGTGAAAATAATATGTTCAACAGAAAATTATTTCTTAAATTTGAACTCATCAAGTATGTTGTTTTCATTTCTTTTATCAAATTTGTAGCTATTGCTTTTGATTTAGGGGCTTTAATGCAATTTTTTAACTTATTATAATATGACATGATCATACTAGTGACAAATAGTCATAGAACTCATTCTTTAATTTATCACATTATTCACCTACTACATAGCAAGGAGATATTATGTTTTTATGATGAGTAAGGTGTCTAATATTACTTATGCATGCCTAGCAAGATAGTCTATGGTAGATTAAGAATTTTTGTTCTTTGGTTTGGAGAACTTTAAAGTTTAAGAAATTAAGGTGAGAAATAATGGTTTTGATGATGAAGCACCGATTTGATACAGTTAAAGAAGTTCAAGAAGTTGATATATGGTACTCATTGTAGTGTTTTGACAACAAAGCAAGCATGGCTGTTGATAAATATAGATAATAAATTATTCCAATTTGGTATATACCGCTGAAGACAGTGTTTTTGAATGTCAACCATCGTTTATGAAAACATCTAAATTGATGGATTTTTATTCGGACATGGATTCTCTTGATCATCCTTATAAATTCACTGCATCTACGCATTTAGATTTCTGTAATCTGACTAGTTTTTTCACATACCTTAATCTTGCATTCACTAGAACAAATACACACACATAAAAAGAAATTAGTCGTAACTAAAATCTAAAGAAAATAATTTATTGTTTGCTCTAATAAAAGTCTGTTGTACGCCTGCTTATGAGAACAGGAAAAAGTTTTATTATTCTTATTGATTTAGAAATGCGTAAGTTGCACTTGTACATATATGTACAAAATAACTTGGAATCTACTGCCATAAAGGAGGAGATAATTCCCTGGTTTTCTGAAGGAAAAATCTTGATATAATCAAGAATTAATGCTGAATTCAAACCAAACTAAGGTGATTCAATAAGACAGAATTTCAGAGTATGTTGTACACTTGTGTTTCTTTGACTTCAGCAATTTGATAATTATTTTAACCTTTTTTTTTTCTCTTCTTTCTTTCATTTTCTTCCCTATTCTTTTTATCAAGTTAATAGTTGATTACTTTGCATGCTTAGTTCTTGTTTAGAGAATTAGATTCGCCGCTAAACTACTTGAATTCTAAAGTTACGTGCCATGTGGAGTTGTTTGAATGTGGTCATGTCAATTTAGTCCTTCATTTGACAATTGAGATTGATAGATGAAAGGAAAAAAATGCTTAGTTCATTCTAACTCTTTCAAGAAAAAGGGGAAAAATTAACTGAAAAACTTAGGATTGTACAAACAACTATTTTGTAGATCCAATTAACTGTGAAATTCTCATTTTTTTTGGTATCAAATCCGTGGATTTGTTGTGTTGTGTAACTAGAAATTCGAAGTTTTTCTTAGATTCAAAACTCAGTAGTTGTTCTTGTAAAAGCATACAGTACTACAATAAATTAGCAAGAAGCTACAACTAATTAAATGTCTTTTGAGGTAGTGTGAAGAATTACCAGAAGTTTACCAGGTTGAATCTTATAATATGCTGTCATCCCTCTTTCACAGGTTCAATAATATCCACAGCATCAGAATAAATTCCTTTCACCATCTCCATTGTACCATGCAAAAGCCCATATGCAACAAGTCTCTTTGGACAGAAATCGAGTTGATATTGACGAGAAGGCATGTCGTGGATCTGATACCAAAGACTGTCAAACATTATGAGGCAATCTGCTGTGTAATCCTCATTCTTTTTTTTTAATGTCTATGTATCTTCCAGGTTACACTTACAAGTGCTATATTTATACCAGTACCTTTGCCCTCTACTGCTGTGGAAGTTTGATTTATAACAGATCTTAATAGTTACAGAAAGCCTTGCTACCAATAGCAAATTTGTACTGTATTCTTGATCCCTTTCCAGAACATGTTTATGCATTGTAAGTTTCCTTGGAAATGCATAATGGACTAATTGCTCGATGCATCTTTTAAGGCATCATTTGTTTCTTGGTAAATGACGTAAAAATATGTCAATGCATTGTGTAAATGATTCGATTGCTGAAATTCAGAAGTTATATCAACATTGTAGAAAGTTTACCAGGACTTGGTTTTCCACAGACCCTAATTCATGCAAGTAATGATCAATCTTTATAGGTTTTTCAGCACTGTAATGAAAGGAACAATTCGAGTAATTAGAGCGAAATCTGCGTCTAACGTTAACATTTTATCTTTTTGCCTAGTATTATAGTTTAATTTCAACCACAGTTAGTGATCATTCAACAAGTCAGATTTGCAGTCTTACAGTTATCTGCTGCATACACTTTCACCTGCTTGCTGAATCTGGGTTCACACAAACTGGTTGCCATGAGGACTGCTTTTTTGTTTATTAGCAAATATGCTATTAGCTTGTCCTGCCAACAAAATGGTTGCACGCCATATCATTTCCATTTGCACAATGATACCAATGTATGCGGATCCAGAGATACAATATAGAGGGTGGGTTAAAACTACATAAAAATAAAATATAAATGGTAAATTTAAAATAATGAAATATAAGAAGAATAATGTAAAATTTTAAAAGTTATTTTGACATTTTTAATATATTAAACAACTAATTTTTCAGACTGAGAGAGCCTAGGCGACCTTCCAGTATGCAGGAGTGTTATCTCTAATTTATGTTAATCTTTTGTTGGTTTTTTAATTATTTAAATTCAATTATAATTTTTTCAGATTAATTAAAAATTTAATTAAATATATAAAATAACAAAGTTGACTTTGTTTCTCTCCACAATAATCCAATTACATCAATCCCCAAAGTCCTCTTTACAGTTCAGCTCATCTCATGAAACCAACAACCAGTAATAATACTATGCAGTGCAGCGTAGCTGCTTAGGCCTACTCCTAATCATCCACCATCAAAATCCGCCTCCTATTTTAACGACATTAACTACCGTGCTCTGCATCCACTGCCTCCAGCAGTAAGAGTCCACATATCAACTGGAGCACAAAATCACACCCCTTGATATCACCACCTACTAACTGCCCTCTCTATAACTAAATACTTCGTTGTTTGCCACTAATTTTTCTCCCTTTTATTTATTTATCTCATCATTTTGATCCCACAAATCCTGCTTTTAAAAAAAAAAACTATTTTATTGCGACTTTTCTAGTCGGCTTTTATAGTACCTAAATATATTTTTGTTGACGTTTTGATAATTCTTCTTTCATTTCCTAGGAAGGATTTTTGTTTTGTAGTGATTGTTAATTATTTAAGTCACTTTCAATGTAAGGGGTTCGTTTTATTTTCAAGGTTTTTTTTCTCTCTCTTTGATGGTTGAATTGTATTTTTTTAAAGTTTGATCGTGTCAACAACGAGCGTTGACTCTGTTTTTGGATTAGTATTTAAGCGTTTTGCAGCTGAATTTAATTCATAATCTCGAATTCAGGAACTAGGTTTCATGAATTCTTGATTATCTGATATGCAGGGAAATGGGGCTTTCTGAAAAATTACTGTCGTTCTTTGTCTTTTTAGTGTGATAATGATTTCTGAGTGTGTTTTCTCTGAAACTTAATGATAGATTTGTGTCCTATGTATTGTGGGTTGTTCTAAAAATTTAAAATTTTTGGGGTAGGATTTGTGAATTTATGATTTATAGGTAACCAGGTAATGGGATTTCTGTGTAATCCCTGTATTTGGTACTGATTATTTACCTTTTAATTGGCCCATTGATCGAGAGATTAAGTTTTTGAGTCTTGTAGTTAATAAAGTGGTGTGATTGCCTATGGAGACGGTCCGTGTTGATGTTAAGGATGTTAACGGGTGCAAAAATATGCCTATAGCTACGCTAGACTCTGAAAAGGTTGAAAATCATACTGATGATGGAGAAGAGAGTGAATCAACCTCTTTGTTGCCTCCCATGAGAGGTGGGATGTCAAGGAAATGTGAAAAAACACGAAGAAAAGTGCAGTGGAATGATAAGAATGGGAATAAGCTTGTGGAGGTGTTAGAGTTTGAACCAAGGTAATATAGATAAATTTCATTTGGTAATTTATGCATGGTTGGTGGTTGAAGTTCCAGAAAGTTGGTGTTTAATTTCTTTATGATATTATGCTATTTGGAATGATTTAATCTAGTCTATAATTTTATGTCATTTCATATGTTTTGTTTCTTCTATTTTGTGTTTTCTGGCTAACTACCTTGAGATCTGAGTTTCCAGTTTTGCGAACTTATTATGATTATGAATAATACATGCTCTAAGCTTAGCAAGTTAGCTTTCTCTTTGAGTGGGCATTCGGTTGTATGCCTTAAAATGAAGAGACATGTTGCACAAATCATTAGGCCATGGGCAGGTCATATCTTTGATTTGTTCACTTTAGCATCCCTGATTTGTTATTATTGTAATGGTTAGGGGAACTGCTTGTTTGTATATCCTGTTAAATTCTCAGTGGTTGCTCAATAATGAATAGCTAACTAGAGAATTGTTTCAAGTGCGTAGAGAGCTGGACTTCTACTGTTTGAGGTACAAGGTATTCTTACTTTCAGGTATTTCAATTAATGGAAATACCATACCATTGTCAGGTAATTGGTAGGGAAGCTAGACCTAGTGATACTGATTGACCTTAAACTCATTACTCACATTTTATATCATATTTGGTGGATTAAATAATTTGGATTAGAAGCTTAATGACCTCACCACACAGTATTGTTTTGAGATGGTTGATAGCTCTAGAAGAAGCCTAAGATAAAAAGACACCCTTGAAGGAAAACAAAAGTGCTTAGATTTCCAGTCACATTAAACATCCTGTAATCTTGTAAAAACTACTTGTGGAATCTGATTATGTGAAAATCTTGGAAAAAGAAGGCAATCTAATCATTCATTAACTTTACAAAAGATGAAGAATGATGCTTTAACATTTATTGCTTAAACCTTCCTTCAACATTTATGCAGTTCTAACGTATTGTAGTTTGATCTATTAAGTATCTTATATAAAGACTGCTTTCATTACTTGGGAGACAGGGTAATAGTTATTTATCATAAGGATACAGGTGTTATGTCTTGATAAAAGGTTCCCAGTGATTATCTTATTTGTATTATATCTTGGTTGAAAAAATAACTCTTAATTTAAGTAAATCAACATTAAAATAGTAAGGTGTTTATAATTGCCTCTGTAAACTGTAGTTAGTCATAAAAATAATTTATACACAGCAAGGTGAATTTCAATGAATAACTAAAGGCTTATATATTTTAACAAAGAGTGAAGGTTAGAAAGTTGATTAGATGCAGCAGTCAGCTTGGTTGAAACAGCTTAGTATAGTATACAAAACTGTTCAAATAGATGTGTGTTTCTAATGGGTTAATCTTATCTGTGGCCCTGTCTATTCATGTCAAGTCATAATGGCAATACTCTGTCAGTATTAAGTTCATATTCATTTATTGTTACCCTTTGCTCAAAGTTCTGGTTTCTGTTCGGCTTCCTGGACAGACGAGGTAATCTGTCTGTCTGTGTTGAAGGAATTGGTGACACTTGATTGAAAATACAGACTAAAATTTTGTTAAATTCCTTTATTCACTTTTTTACCATGCACTGCCAATGTTAGTATCTCATTATCACTTGACAAGTTATTATTATATGAAAAGGACCTTGTGGAATGTCAATTGGAAAAAATCCTTTCTTCAACACAACCTTAATTATTTGATCCAAATAAGCAAAATTTCAAATTCTTCATCATCTTTCTTTCCCTTTTAAGACGTAAGTTATAGTAATCAGTATTCCTTTCATTTTATAACTGTTCAAATGAGGAAAGGATATTAACATTGATGAGAATAATCTTGGTTATAGTAAAGATGTACTTGGGCATTGCTAATCTTTTGTGTATTTTCACGGATTACTGTAACATCTCACTAACCTTTTTCCTGCAGCGAAGCAAGTGACTCTGAAGATGATGATTCAGATACTTGTATGTGTACCATAATGTAGATATCATTTAGTGAACCAAATTACATGATTGGTGAATGAAATAATGAAGTTTTTCTCTGCGATACCTGATTTTGGTGCAAATTGGCCTTTTCTACCCTTGCTCTTGTTAGGAGGGACCAAAGGTCTGGAAGACAAGCAAGGAATTCTCTGACTTTCTCATGTTTATTTACATCTTGGAGCCATTCAAATTCCTTATGTGGGTTTCTGGAACTTTCTTACAAGCAGCTGCGAACTACTCAGATCTCATCTAGGATCGAAGCAGATAATTGCGATTATAGCAAGCATGCTTCTGTGAAATGTCATGTATGTACTACAATTGAGTTTCCTAAGTTTTTGCCATATATATTGATGTGGGGATTGAAACACTGAAGAGATATGATTACCGTGTTAAAAAGGTAGTAAGTACTTCAATTCTGTTTACTTCTTTTCCTCGATAGCTTTTGTAGTCAAACAACACTGTGAGCCAGTTTGAGTTTCTAAATACAGGTGGATTTATAGAGAATAAAGCTTATGGTGTGGTGCTTTTTTTATACCAAATCTGGAAATTATTCCAATCAGAAATTTGCTTAACTTGAATGATTTTTTGGTTTAAACTTTGTTTAATATAAATAAAATTAAGGGCACTTATAATTAATACAATTTGATGATATGTCACTATGTGATTGGGTGATTTTGAATTAGAAATAAAATAACATATGATATCACTCTTAAATTTATGTAATAATGATGCCACAGTCAATAATTATCTTAGAATCAGACAGCTCTTGGAAATTCTAGTATTGTGCATAATGAACAGATTTGGCGGTCCATTGTCTCCGTCATATACCTCATTATTGAAGCATATTATCACCATATTCTTCATGATCTGTCAAAAGGAATTTAAAGTGTTACTATCACTATTCTTATTCATTACTAGGAACACTTGTGATTGGAAGTGGTATATCTGGAAAATTTCACGTCCAGGCTTCTGTTTCTGCTGTCATTTATTAATTCCATGTTATAACAGTGGAGAAGCAGATTCTCCCATTAAGTGGAATCCATAATATACCCTGATTTAATTGTAAACATCATCTGCTATCATTTATTAATTCCATGTTATAACAGTGGAGTAGCAGAGACTCCCATTAAGTGGAATGCTTGATTTACCCAGATTTGTCTGAAATAAATCATCAGGAGAAAGAAAGAAATCTTCACAGGAATTTCATGATTGCAAAATTATTTTGTTTTTGTGCAAATAGTAAGGCATGTAACAAACAATCAAAGCCACTTATCCAGAAACCAGAATCGTTATGGTTATGAATACCGTCAGACTACAATAAAAGAATCAGAAACATAAACCCAGACAACAACAACCCATATTGTTTCATTCTATTCTCAGAATTTCTTGTGTTTACTTATTTGTTTTGACTTTTTTTTCAAAGCACGCTTGCGGTTGAATCCGTAAGCTTTTTCCTAAATTTTCACCAATAATTCGGCCTTCAAGTTGGTGATGCCTTGAATTGGTGTATCTTATCTGCTTTCCTGTAAAGATGATCTAACAAGCATGCTTCTCTTTGTTGCAGTGTTCTCAACAGAAATGCTTGTGGCTTGGGATTCCTCAGGATTTCGTGATGCTAACCAGTTCGAAAGGCTAGCATTAACCGTAACCTCCTGTAGTAAAGGCTCTGATTGACTGCTATATTGACCTAAGTTGGAAGGATACAGATTGGAAACTGTCTTCAAATCAAAGGGTGTTTGTGGTTCTTGCTGTATAGCAAAATTCTCCTTCCTCAGGTGCTTGGCTGATGCTGCTTTTGCTTTGACTGCTTTCCATTGAGTGAGAATATCTACTGGATTCAAAATAGAATTCAAACCAGGCAGTTGAATATGGTTATCGCTTTTGTCTTCAGCTGAATGAATCCACGAAATTCCTTGAGACAATTCTTCAGGTTGTGAGTTTAGTTGCTTCAAGAACTCAATTTTAGTTACTCTTTGATCATCAATGTCAATTGCAATCCCACCAAGATCTTCATTCTCATCCTCACCCTCATCATCATCAAAATCCAAATCACTTTCATTGTATTCAAAATCGTCTTCATCTTCATAGCAGTCTGTCAAATTTTGGTATCTATAATTGGGAGGAAATGAACCCCTTTTTGATGCAGTTGAATTCCCTTCAGAGACCGAAAATAAGTTCCCTTTTGCTGTTTCTGCACCACTCTGTTCTTTTTCATCCTCTCCATCGCTCTCTGACAAATTATATATAGTTTCATCTTTTGAAAGTGGCTCATAAGTTTGAACATTCAAATTAAAGCTTACTTTCTTCCCAATTTTGATCCTATTGCTGCAATCAAATCAACATTCAAACAAAAACCATGAAAGACTGTGACACCAAATCAACAAAACGAGCTCAACACTGAGACTGACCCGTGCTGAGAATTTGAGCTTGTGTGGTTCTCAGTTATATCAATAAGAGTAGAAACTGATGAAACCAGAGGCTCGTAACTGCCATGTATCTGCAACAAAAAGAATAACGCTCAACGAGAAAACAAGTAAAACTACAGATTACAAGAAGTCAAAAGCTTGAAAATAAGCATACTGGGTCTCGAGGTAAGAGTAAGACTTTTTTAGCCGGTTTTCTACGTTTTCTTTTGGAAGAACCACCAAAACAGCCGAGAAAACACCCCATTAAAAAGGTGGTGAAAATGGAAAGTTGGAGGGTGTTGAAGTGACAAGAATATGGGTCAAAAACAGAGATGTAAATTGAGAGAGGGTTTTAAAAATGGATTTGAGCTCCAACGGTTTTTGAAAAAAAGGAACGTTGGAGTCTTGATGAAAACGTTGGAGAGACACAACAGCTTTCAACTTTGCCTGCTTAGATCTCATTTTTTGGCAAATCACATTTCCCACCCAAACTTTGATGAAACAAACAACTAGAGATGACACTTCACATCGACTAGAATCTATATTTGAAATATCGTTGAAACTCTCATACTTAAAATGTATATCTCTTTTGTTAGTTAAACTATTTTAATGTCTTAAATCAAGGCAAACTTCTCCATGATTTAGGGTTTCAGAAGAAGCAAAGGTAACGAATTAGTGAGTCCAATACACACGGATAGATTTTATAAAAAGGTTGAGTTTGACTAGCCGAGGACACGGAAGGAGAACAGTGAAGAACTAGAATTTTCTTCTAAAAGTCCATTTTGAGTGAATTAAAGAATATATATTAACAATTTAAAAATTTTAAAATTTTATTTAATAATAAAATCTAATAAATCTCACTGACAAATTCATAGATGAAAGGAAAAATATAGTTTTTGAACTTAAAATTCAAAGGTTACGGTCTCATAAAAAATAGGTGGCAAATAGTTTTTTAACATTTTTTTATTTCAGTTGTTTTCAAATTTGGATGTTAATCTGATATGTGTTGTATTAACTTGAGATTTACAACAAAGTAATGTATTCAAATTTACCATGTAATCAAATGCCAAACTATTTATTCCCACCAAAAAATTCATCTTTCATTAAGTTTTTATCTTTTAAATTTAAAAAACTCTTTTATTTATTCATACACAATTAAAATTAACCAAATTTTTAGTTTAAAAATTTTATTTTTTTTTTCTCGTTAAATTCTAAAAACTAACAATTTTTACTCTAATCCAAATTTTAAAAAATAATATTTCGCCTTTATAGTTTATTTTTCAATCACTAGCACCATCTTTGACAGTTTTTCCCTCCTAACACTTCCTTTTTTTTGTGGTTTCTCTCTCCTCATATTTCCTCTTGAACGGCCATTCAAGGCATAAAAATAAAACTATTTATCTTCTTAAAAGAAAACGAGGAAGACCCTTGTCTTTTCAAACAAAGAGTTTCATCTACCCAGTTTGGATGGTTGGTTGAAAGGAGAGATGAAAGTAAAAAGATTGTCAAAGAGAGAAAAAGTATCAATAGAGAAAGGCTACTGACGATGAAGTTAGTGATTGTAAGATAAATCTTAGGAAAAAATGTTTTTTTTTTTAATTTGACCTAAAGGGAATTATTGACTTTTAAGATTTATGGAAGAAAAAAAGATAAAATTTTAGTTTATTTTTAATATTGTAGATAAAATAATAATTTTATCTTTAAAACTAATAGACTCAATGACCTATAAATTGGAAAAAAAGTTTTCAAAGTTAAAGGGTAAAAACTGTGAAAGAAGCAATAGTTGGGTGGGAATAGTCATTTAGCCTATAATCAAAATAAATATTCTAAATTAGTCATGTGCACATCACGTGATTTAAAAAAAATCTACAGGAAATTTTTTTACTCGATTGAAGTCTGTCTTATTCACGGGCAAAGTTGCCATTTTCCACCCCAGTCCACACATCGTTCCTTACAACCCCCAAAATAAATCACATCTCACCCGTTCACATTTAAGCCAAACGAAATCCTAGCCCTTCAAATCTCGTAGCTCTTTTCCTTCAATGCTCGTTCACCATAATATCTCTCAGTCGCCCACGAACTCCATCATTCTCTCTCTTCATTGACCCCAAAACCCACTATCAAAAAGATCCATAAATTCATGGATTCAGATCAGGGTAAGCTGTTTATTGGTGGGATTTCATGGGAAACAAGCGAGGACAAGTTAAAGGATTACTTTTCCCAATATGGCGACGTTTTGCAGACCGTGGTTATGAGAGAGAAAACCACCGGGAGACCCAGAGGTTTTGGTTTTGTGGTTTTTGCAGATCCTTCCATTCTCGATCGTGTCCTTCAGGATAAGCACACCATCGATGGACGAACTGTGAGATATATCTAGGGCTAGCAAAATATTCCTTTTTTTCAAATTTTTTTTCATTTTACTTTTGATTTGTTCTGGTTGGGTTTGTGTTGTTTTGATGTAATTTAATGGGAAATTTAGGGTTTTAGTTTGTAGTTTATGGTTTTTGAGTTCTAGGGTCTTTTTTTCTTACATTTTGTTTTATCATAATTTAATTGGCATTAATTTAACTGTTGAAATTGATTGTTAGATGTTTAAATTTTGGTGTTAATTTTTTTTTTTTTTTTTGACATTTTGCACTTAATGGATTTATATATTTGATGTCTTGCTGAGATCGTCACTCTCTGCAATCGCTTGGTAGTTTGTGTCTGAATGCAAGTTAACTGTGCTGAGGTTGTCAGCCTAATTGTTTGAAAGACATATAAACGGGACATGGGTAACATTGAAAATTAATTGTCGAGGGGTGGGTTCTCAGCTTCGAAGGATAGTCTATTTAATGCAGTGCATGTGTGAGAAGTGATATAATTTATGCTTTCTTGTACACTTGGCATTAAGCTAGATAAATGTAGTGTTGTATGTTTGATAGAGATATTCTGTGGTTACTGTAGGACACTATTTAATGTTCTGAGCAATATCTGTGCAGTGATTATAAACTTGCTATATCAGCTATATTGAGGTGGCAGCATCATGCAACGATCATCTTTTACTGCACTGACATCTTTATAGGTGTCATTGACTGATAAATTTATCGGATGTGTGAATTCTTGAGTATGAAATCAAATAACAGTTTTTTGGTCTGGACATCTCTTAAATTTGGACGTCTAATAGTAGTTTATTGAGGGTTGGAGTTCCCTGCCCTCTACGCTTCTGTTTATAGCCATTCTTGTGCATTGTAAAGCAGCTTGATCTTATTGATGATTTTGGAACTTTGAAGTTTTATGTTATTTTGTTCCTGTGAGCTGTTTGATTTTATCTGAATTTCTGGGACATTGCCAATGTTTATTCTGCATTGTTCAGGTTGAGGCGAAGAGAGCCATGTCAAGAGAGGAGCAGCAAACATCAGCCAGAACTGGAAACTTCAATCCTTTTAGAAACAATGGAGGTGGTGGGAACATCAGGACCAAAAAAATATTTGTTGGAGGGTTGCCTCCCACTCTAACTGAAGATGGATTTCGTCAATATTTTGAAGGTTATGGCAATGTCACTGATGTGGTAATCATGTATGACCAGAATACTCAACGGCCTCGTGGATTTGGCTTTATTTCCTTTGATACTGAAGATGCAGTTGACAGAGTTTTACATAAAACTTTTCATGATTTGAATGGTAAACAAGTTGAAGTGAAACGGGCTCTTCCTAAAGATGCCAATCCTGGAGGAGGTGGCCGTAACATGGGAGCTGGTGGTTCTGGTTTTGGTGGTTATCAGGGTTATGGTGCTTCTGGTGGCAATTCAAGTGCATTTGAGGGTCGTATGGATTCTAATAGGTACATGCCGTCTCAGAATACTGGAAGTGGCTTTCCACCTTATGGTTCATCGGGGTATGGTACACCAGGCTATGGATATGGTCCATCCAGCAACAGTGTCAGTTATGGTGGTTATGGCAGTTACGGTGGTGCCAATGCTGGGTATGGTGGCCCTGCAGGTGCCGCCTATGGGAACCCAAATGTAGCTAATGCTGGTTATGTAAGTGGTCCACCAGGTGCACCCAGAAGCTCGTGGGGTACCCAGGCTCCCTCTGGTTATGGTACCATGGGCTATGGAAATGCTGTCCCTTGGGGTACTGGTAGTGGTGGTCCTGGTTCAACACCTACGGGTCAGTCTCCTAGTGGGGCCACTGGTTATGGGAATCAGGGTTATGGTTATGGTGCGTATGGTGGAAGTGAAGGTTCTTATGGGAATGCCTCTGGGTATGGAGCTGTTGGTGGACGTTCTGGTAGTGTCCCAAGTGGTAATGCTGGTAATCAGGGTGCAGGAGAATTGCAAGGGAGTGGTGGCAGCTACATTGGAAGTGGCTATGGTGATTCTAATGGAAATTCAGGGTATGGAAATGCAGGTTGGAGATCTGATGCATCTCAAGCTTCTGGAAATTATGGAGCTCAAGCCAATGGTCCTCATGGTGGACAAGCTGGCTATGGTGGTGGATATGGTGGTGCTCAGGCCCGGCAAGCCCAACAACAATGATCAGATTGCTTTTTTGCCAACTGGACCATAGCTCTATGCTTCAGACCCATCTCTTTGTGGATGCGGTCATGCTCTCTTGTTTTCTGCAACAAATGGAGCAGCTCACCTTGATGTCGTTGCTCTTTGGGACTGGTTGGATTGCTTGAATCCCATTAGTTTGCAGTACTATTTTGATAGTAATAAGAGTAGTTTCAAGGCATGTTAGGTGCCAATCTTATTTAGTATTTGCTATTGAGTGTAGTTTAAATTTGGCGTGCTTAGAATTGTTTACTTGCGGAATTTTCTTGTCTGTCGTAGTGTTTAAGCTATAGTAGCTTTATATAACTTTATTTATGTTGGTTTGAGTGCATTATCAAATTTGATTTCCTGCATACTAATTTAGATGCCTTTGGAAATATAGTGATAGGTTGCAGTGCTATGTTTTATTTTGCATGTTAGTAGGATAAGAGTGCATTGAAGCTTCTTACTAATAGCGATAGCAGTGGAGCTTTGGGTCACTCGGGTTGATCACTTCATGGTGTTTAGCAGTAATCGTAGTGGTAGTTGACAGTTCATAGTGGATAGTGATAAATCATAGTGGTAGTTGACTTTGAGGATGGCATAATCATTTTCCCCCTGTATTTTGCCCTTGTGTGTACAGGAGGAGAGATGTTCGAGTTCTAAGGTGGAGTCAAGTGCCCACTCACGGCTGAACCCGAGCTACATATTCGGGGAGTGTTCAGTAAGAGGGTTTTTTCAGCGTGGAGTGGGAGTGGAAGAGAACTTTCAGTTGAAATTGTGAAATAACCTGAGAGGCCATTCCCCAGCCTGGCGGCCAACAGTGTCATATTTTGGAGATTCTTTGCATTACATTTCAAGTCATAAATTTCCTGATCTTCATACTGGTTTGTGAATTTGATGAACATATGGAATGTATAGCCTAAGCTGGTTAGCTATCTCTCTTTAAGCAAGTTGGCCAAATTGTTTTAGGATGCATCAGAATGGGTCATAATATTTGATTCCAGATATTTAGAATATTAGGAAACTTTTGTCCTTTAGAGGATTTAGCTTAGTTTTTGAATGGATTAAGAACTTCCATTACATCTGTTCCAAGATTTATTTCTATCTTCTTTTGTGTTGATGGCCGTTTTACGCTTGCAATGCATTATGTCAATATCAATCTGTACCACATTTGCTGTTGAAATGTGCATGTAGAATAATGTTCTTGAGAGATTTCTACGATATTGACTGTTTGCTGATAATCACAAGCTTGAAGTACAGGGATTTTGTTTCATCTTAGTTCCTCACCCCTCTTTCCTTTAGAGTCGTTGCTTATAGCAAGTCCTCTTTGAAGAGTTCATTACCCAAATTGAGAAAAAGGAAGTAAAGTCTATATTCAGCTTTGACTTTACGAATTATTTGTCCTCCTTGGAGAAAAGTCCTCATCTCTCTCCCTCAATGAGGAGATAAGGTCAACTCTTCTTAGACAAAGAGACTCTGTCTTTTCTTTTTTTCGTCGCACGGAAAGCCGGCTGAACAATTCCAATGGTGAGAGACAACCAACTAGAGGAAAAAAAATGGAGAAAATCGTCGAAACAGAATGTTTACCATGGAGGGGAAAATTAAAAAACCTGAGTGTTAAAAGGAAAAAAAATGAGTTTTTAAAATTGAAAAGATTTTAATAAAAATAAAATTATTTATTTATAAAATCTCAAAAGGAAAAAATTAAAATAATATACTTTTTAATATTATAACAAAAATTTTAATAAAAATTGAATGTATAAATATTTGAATTTTTTAAAATTAGTTGAGTGTGAATTTATAATTACACCGATCCTTAGGTTGGAATAAGTCTGTTGGCCTTCTGAAAATGAATAAGGCATAATGAATTTGGCAAAACAAATAACATCGAAATTATATCACTATCCAACAAAAACTTCATAACACATCTGAAATCCAAATAACAAAATTCTTGTCTTCGTCAAGACAAAACAGCTTTACTCCTATCACAATACTTGAAAAACCGTCTAAAAGGCAGATAAATGTAGAAGATCTAAATGTAGAGCTCTTAAACAATGGCATTGGCTGCACTTGCAATCCTAGGCCAAAGATCAGCACACTCCTTACCAATCGGACCAGTGATTGCGGAACCTACAAAATTTGTACCCAAAGGAAATTGTCAACAACAATCAATGAAACACTTTTTAAAAGTTTAATTGACACTAATGCTTTTAGCAGAAATAATTTGTCTTGGGCATACCTTTCATCTCTCCCTTTGGATTCACAATAACACCAGCATTATCTGAGCCAAGAAAAACAAAACAACTGCATCAGAAACTAGCACCAAAATACTCATTTGTCTTCTGCTAAGTTACACCATGAAAAATAATAAAAAGAGAAATTCATTGTTTAAATATGTGTAACATAATGTTCAATGAACCGGCAAAACAGGGCAACATTTAAGCTTTAAACATTGAGAACATAACATTGAGAACATCAGACTGAAAACATATGAAATATGGGAACATTAGAGTCACAAGAAGTATAAAGCCCAAATGGAGCAGACCTGATGAGCAGAGTCATTTTTCCAGACTTGTAACTGTATCAACTTTTGAGAATCAAGGTAAACACCTGACTTATGACTGGTGAACAGAGATGATTAAAGCCAGATACCAGAACCATAGCATGCTCAATATGATCCTATAAAGCTCCCAAATCATCTCTTCCTAATGTTAAAAAGTACATCTTTGAGCCAAATGAGGACAGGAATGCATCTCTAGATTCAAAAAAATAACAACTATGCCAACCTGACATCGTTGATAACAATTTTACCATCCAGTAGTAGGGTAATTTGGTATTTTACTATGGCTGGGTATGGGAGGCTAGAGAAACCTAAATAGCAATCCTTCAGCACCACTTCACCGGTAAAACAGCCAAGCAATGCCAATATAAAATAACATAAAATATTCATCAGACAGTAGACACTAAAGAAATGTGTCGAAATGCGAAAAGCAAGATTCTACATGGAAGGAATCCCACTCGATATAAAATTCGACTACTATGATAATATAGCTGGTCTCAGGAAGCATCCAATCATAATACATACACAGACCCAAAATATGGGAGATATGTATGCATCAAGGCACTGCTTCACCAGCAACACCTGTTTACTTTGTAGTGGTCATGATAACCCTAGCAGCTATGCATGTGAATAACACATCCAATAAGTTTAAATTCAATTAATGACCAGGGGACACCAGCATTTGTAAAACACAAATCAAAGCAAACCATACAATCACAACATAAAATAAGAATTACACAATCAACAATACATCAAGTCCAACCATCGACACAACAAACAAACAGCACAATGAAAACAGAATTCTAACCTTCAAAGTACATGTAGACACCATCCTTTCTGCGCCAGGGTTTGCGCTGCCTCACAATGACAGCGGGCATAACCTTCTTCCTGAGATCAGGCTTTCCCTTCTTCACAGTGGCCATCACCATGTCTCCAACACAAGCAGATGGCAACCTGTTGAGCCGACCCTTGATTCCCTTCACTGAAATGATGTAAAGGTTCTTTGCACCAGTGTTATCAGCACAGTTCACAGTTGCTGCCACCGGCAAACCCAGTGACATCCTGAACTTGTTACCAGCTGATCCTCCGCGTCCTGTAGCCAAAAACAACAAAAATAAACCTTTTTTTTTTTCCTTCAAGTATCACACCGCAAAGCTACGAGACCACCAAAAATAATTTTGAAAAAAAAAATTCTTCAAATTAAACAAATAACTCTTCTTAAAAAATCAGTGAAAGATAATTTGCTATGAAAATAATACTTGTCTCACAAGATTTAAACAGGACTAAGCTCCCTATGAAATTAATTAAACATTTGAAAATGAAATCAATTTAAGCCCATAAGAAACATGGATATAACGTTAAGATGGATTCGTATTCATCTTATCAATAAACAGATAGATCCTTAAACAAAGAAAAAGAATCAAATCATACGATCTATCAAATCACTACATCAGAAATTGAGACGAAACGTTAACGTATATAATAATGAACGAAAGGGAACCCAAGCCAAGAGAAAGAAGCTGACCTCGCTTCGACATCTTCGACTGCTAAAGGGAACAACAACAAAGACACGAATTAGGGTTTTGTGGTATTTATACACGGCTAGCTTTCTAGGGTTTTTCTTATATTTTAGTGAAGTTCCAATTTTAACCACAGACTTTTTCTTTATTACCAGATAGATACGGCCCGGATCTCCTAGGCTGAATTTCCTCTCTAATTGGGCCAGGGCCCAGTGATGGGTCAGAGTAGAAGTCCATATTCGCCAAAATACTGCGTTCAATTTTGAAGACAAAAGCATTGTGGCTGGTTTCCTTCCGAATAGACACAAGCATATGGGGCGAGTGGGGGCTCATGGCCCCATTGCACTTGTAAAATATTTTGTTACATCCTTATACTCTACGTTTTGACATTAGCAACCCTTTATTTATTTATTTTAATCTAAATAACCTATTATTTAACACCACATTTATATTTATTTTATTTTGTTCTTCTGAAATGTTAAATATATTTTAATTTATTTCTTTTATTACCAATCAAATGCATAAGGGGTCTGATGTCTTACTTCAAAATCTACTTGGAGTCGACCCTCAATGGGCTTTGTCAAGATAAGCCCATTAAAAGGCTCCTTGTTAAAACCAGGGAATGAAGGAGCGATATATTTGTTGGTGGTTGATCTTGAAGAAAGGCAAGAAACGATGGCAACAAGTGAGGCGGCGACCGCGACAGCGGCGGGGACTGAGGCTCAACCCCACAAATTAGAAAAAAAATGGACTTTTTGGTTCGACAACCAATCCAAGCCCAAGCAAGGCGCTGCTTGGGGGACCTCTCTTCGCAAGGTTTACACTTTCGACACCGTCGAAGAATTCTGGTGGTACATACCCTAAAATGTCTCTCCCTCATACACTTTATGTTCGTTAATTTAATTAATGAGATTGATTTTTTTTTTTAAATTGATTTGAGTTTCTTTTGTTTTTTTTTTTTATGTGTAAGATTTTTCTGTTTTGACCATGTATTTTAATGGTAATGTTTGCGGTTTTGTATCATGCAGATTATGCAATCACATTTCTCCTTTTTTTTATTTCAAATAAATTTGCTTTCCTTGCTTTTTTCTATAAATATCCTTTTACTTTTTGATTTAATTTAGTTTTTTTTGTTTGTTCCTGAAAATGCATTCTTCTGTTTTGTTTTCTTTTGCAGCTTGTATGATCAGATATTCAAGCCCAGCAGATTGCCTATTAATGCTGATTTCCATTTGTTCAAAGCTGGAATTGAACCGAAATGGGAAGATCCCGAGTGTGCTAGTGGAGGAAAGTGGTCTGTCACCAGCAACAGAAAGGCTAACCTTGAGAATATGTGGCTTGAAACGGTAAGTTTTTTTGAACTGCCAAACCATTTTTTGTTTTTTAAAAATTAATTGTAACTCTTGGCGGCTGGTTTTTTACTGTGACTTTATGTTTATCAATTCAATCGGTTTTCTTTTGTGCAGATGATGGCTTTGATTGGAGAGCAATTTGATGAGGCAGATGAGATTTGTGGCGTCGTTGCAAGTGTACGCCCAAGGCAGGACAAACTTGCGTTGTGGACCAAGACAGCCGCAAATGAGGCTGTCCAGGTACGATCTTAGGATATTTGCATATTTAATTATAGGTATTGGTTGTACTGAGCTGATTTATAACTGTGTTATTGAATTTAATTTTTGGCTATTAAATTAGTTAACTCTTATAAATTGTTATTGATAGTTTCTTTTTCAGTACAACATCTTTTGATGCTTGAGTGTGCTAATATGTACTCTCTGCTTGCTACTTGAATCTAGATTTTGATTCAAGTAATAAGTTTATTAGTACTCTGTCTAATTTAAATGCACGAGAAAATATTATCTTTATGATGAAAATAAACCTAATTTTTTGTTCTCTTTACAACTAAAAGACCTTTTAATTGATCCTTACCATGTCTATACTTTCTCTTTTACAACTAAAAGTTGGAGAGTAGCTATTTGAACAACATTGGGGGATTCATTGAGAGTATTTGACGTAAACTTAAATATGTAGTGGCTTTCCTTTTCAATATATTGCTTGCTTAGAGAGGTAGCCCCTGTCACAAATCTTAAGCAATATGGATAGTAGTTCTTGGTTGTCAAGAGGAAGGGTGAGTTCTGTGCTAAGTTTCTCTCTGAAGCAAGGTCATGTTTTACTAGAGGTAACCTTGCCTCGTTTTTTGCTTAGTTGGTTAAACTTTATATTTATGTTGGTTCTTGTCTGAATGTGTTATATACACCTTTTTGTATTTGTTTAGATATCTTTCATCAGGACTAATTTAACGTGACATTGTTTTTGAAATCTTAGTCAGGTTTTTTGGAATTCATCTTTCGTTTTAAGAAATTTACTATTGTTTCACGTGTATGACATCTTACATTCCATGAATGACCTTTTAGATGAATTTTTTATTTGTGATTTACTCCATTGTATGAAGAATATATGTTTATGCAATGGAATAGCTTTGCATGAACAAATTGGTCTAGGCTGTGATGATCTTCCTGCATGTCTGTTGTTGTTGGCTATAAATGCGTGCATGTTAATTTTTAATGTCGTTTCTTAGTTTATATTACCATGAACCTGTGTAGATGGGCATTGGGAAGAAGTGGAAGGAGATCATTGATGTCACTGACAGGATTACTTACAGCTTCCATGTAATGTTCCTTATTATTTTTCTTTTTTCTTTTTGGTTCTGGTTATCAATGCTCAAATCTTTGATCTCTCTTTGTTGTTCATTGCAGGATGATTCTAGAAGGGAAAGATCAGTGAAAAGCCGATACAATGTGTGAACTCACAGTGATGTTTTTGCAGCACAGGGCCTGTATTCTTAGTTGCCACACTATGGCTAAAGCTAATGAAACTTTTCTGATAATTTAAATGTGTTGCAAGATGCTTTTTTGGTTGTAATGTAATACATGGTATTCCTTGTTTTTGTTGTAATTTATTTTCGCAGACACAAACTGAAGTCTTCATATACTGGATGTGTTGTTAACTTTAGAATTCTTTACTGGTTAGTGACTGATTAAAGATTCCCCTGCCTCCTCAATCATCTGATAATGTTGCCAAAGGGTTTTATATTTCACCTTGTTATTTCCATATTCTAATAAGGAAACGCTACAGCTGAAGGGAAGAATAAAGACCATGTAAGAGATATTCTAGTTACATTCTGTTTCTGGGTAAATACTCAGAAAGAAAGAAGTATGCTTACATGTAACAACTCTTGAAATGAACTATAAATTTAAAAGCATTCATGTTACTGACTAGTGACAACATGAAAAACATAAGTGGTGTTATCATGCAAGGAACCCAAGTCTTTCACCATTCTTCTTCGCCAAACGAATCAGCCCTTGCCTCTGTTTTGCATCAGCTCCTATTGATTTGCAAAATTCTGTAATCACCTGCCAACATTTCACATAAAATAAGATCCAGCAATTTTATATTGACACAGCATATTATAGAAAGTAATACAAAAATGTAACTGGAAAAACAACAGATACCTGAGAATGCAAAGCGATAGCTTTGCCTCTAAGCTGATTGAACCGCTTCTTCCCAATAATTTGGCGAGTGACAACAACGAGAGGAGCAAATAAGCCTTTCCCTTCATTGACATTCTTCATCATAGGCGCTGATTTAATGGGCTTCGCCACTCGAACATTTGGCACTGACTTAACCAACATGGGATAATCTTCACCGCTCACTGAACTTCCCCAGTTTCCATGAAACGATGAACCTAAACCTACCTTAAACCCAGTTGCGGATATAGCAGTAGCCATTGCAAAACACTAAAAAAAAAAAAAGGGCTTCTCTAGTGGTACGCTTAAAGCTTTAACTCTGCTGAATGAGAGTTTTAGAGGGTGGGTTTGGGTTTCTGTGTTGGTGAGTATATGATCCTGGAATTAAAGGATATTTTGCCTGTGAAATTTGAGAGCCTCAGGTTTTTATTGGCGGGTAGCGAGGGAGAGAGGTTGGTGAAGCTTTAAGAGCCACACACTAATTCTGGTGGCTGGAATTGTAATTCCTGTTCACACCGAACACGTACATTATGGTCTTCATTTGGAATGGAGTGAATGGGATTTTCCCAGTCCAAAAACACTTTTTCATCTTTGATAAATCACATTTTTTACTCTGAATCAAATCAAATTAAAGAAAACTTAACCTATATTTTATCATTTAAAAATTAAAAAAAAATTATTTAAAAAACCCTGTTATGGTCTTCACTTAAATAATATGACCTTTATTTTTTTTTCTTTTGTAAGGTTTAAACCCAAGAATTCAGTTCCTATAATTCTTTGAGACTCAATTAGATATAATAATTTTAAAAAGTAAAATAGTCAAAGACAATATAATAATTTAATTTTTTGAGACTCAATTAAAATTTATTTTTCAAAATTTGATTTTGAGCAAGAAAGTGTAAGGGTAGAAAAGTGTTGTAGACCAAACATGTGGGAAAATGTAACTCACTCGTTCGGAGAAAATCTGAATCTGGGATTTTAGTGGCTCTTTGGATGATGGTTCATTAACCATTTCGTTTGATCGAGAAGCTTGGGAAAAATGTGCCAACAGAAGTAAAACTGGAAGGTTAGGAGAATATTCTAAGTTTTGTACCTTAGACTAATGAAGATAACAACGTGAAATTGAACAAATAGTTTTCTATCTTCCATTCCAACATGTTTAGTTCCTACCATTGCGGAAAGCCGGTTGGCTACGGCATCTCGATGAGGCCATTTTCAACTTGCAGTCTACCGTTTGATGTTGATGTTAGTTCAGGCTCATATGAATTTTCCACTTAGTAATGTTGTCTTGTTTGGGACCAGACAAATTGAACACGAATATATCTTAAAAGGTGAAATTCAGTTTATATTAAAAAGAAAAAAAAAACCTGTCATAATCTAATTACAAACTCACACCAACTCCTTTTACAACAAATGAGGTTTTGAATGAGAAGCCCCTCCAACATGCTGGAGGAAAGTCTTCGTATGGATCAATGAATGCTGGCATGTTCCCCGGACGCGAAAATACAACCTGCATTATAGTATAAATGAAATTTATAAATGGATCATCTATGAGGTCTTTTAACAAACGTAAGTTACCTGGTAATTTCTGAGCGTTCTAGACTTTGAATCCAGCTGCACAATAATCAAAATAATACTCTCATGTCCTAATGAACTTCTCGTCGAATCCCAGAGCAAGAATTTTGCTGAAATTGAATTCAGTTACGTCAATATACAGAGTTTTGGTAAACAAAGGTAATGTATTAGACAACTTCTGTGTTAACATCAGTACCTTTGATTCTCAATGAAATTTTTTCTCCAACATCGGAGTGCTTGGTAGAAATGGATTCCTATATTTTCCACATGCTCCACACTGCAATAATAGAAGAAAGAAAGAAGTTAAATCAGTGGAAAAGATAAAAGCCAAATATGAAATTGTGCCTGGTGAATATTGTTTATATGTACCTGAGTCTGGATGCAGAAGCCATGGCTGATGTTATCCTACTTAATGAAGGCACGCATGCACCAGGGAAAATATATTCCTTTATAAAGTCTGAACTCAGCCTGTACTCATTGTCGCTCTCTTCCAGCATCGATGTGAACTATAAAACATCAATTGAAATAAAGGCGATGCTCAAACAAAAATAAGACTCATCTTTGTGAAATACGGAATGTGTGAGCATTTAGCTTAGCATTTGCAACCATATATCAGCATTACCTGTGGAACGAAAAGCCCATTGTCTGCCAGTTACTGATTCGCAGCAACCGAAAAATTTCTCCATGAATTCATGGCCTACAGCTTCAATCATCTCACTGAGAAAATACATAAGCAATCATGTTCTTGAAACCGGAATGTTATGATTATTTGTATAATACTTGGTGGTAGACGAGCATACCAGGAAATAATTCTGTCATATTTGTTGGTTTTATGCAGTTGGCGATAGTCACGGAGATATAATCTGATACGATCCTGAAAGCAGGAAAGGTTAACCTCATGAACAATGTGATTTGGCTCCAGCAATATTATTAACTAAGGAATATCAAAATACATCATTTACCTGAAGACCAGCTTCCTTTACTTTCATTTCAGCATATTTCAGTTGCTCTTCAGAGAGAGTAATGCCTGTGTATTTGCATCCCGTTCGATTGACAACTTCAATGGCTAGGGTTCCCCATCCACATCCTATCTCAAGAACTTCATGATCTTTACTAACTCCTGCCTGGATGAATTAGATAAGAAAATTATAAGCATCATCATACCAAGATTTTTGAAATTTCAATGAATTTAAGCAGACTCACTTTCTCAATCAGAAGAGAAACTTTTCTCATTTGGGCAACATTCAGGTCTTCATCTTCGCTCTGTATAAGAATTTGATGCATAATTCAGCGTATAGCTCCGAAGAAGATCGATTCTTGGTATGACCTAAGAAAGACAGAATTGAATTCAAACCTTAAACACTGCACGAGAGTATGTCATTGATTCGTCCAAGAACAAAGCGAAAAGTTCATTGCTGTAGAAACACAAGCGAAAAGCAGTAAGTTTAGACATGAGAAAAACTAGCAATAATAGCTGTTCCAGGAATTGCCCAAAAGACATTAGTTGTGAAAGAAATTACGAGATCGTAGTGACAAGATATATTCCTGCGAGCTTGTGTAAGAGTATTTTGCCTTGAAAGATGGCGAAAAAATACTTTGCAGAAGCAATACCAGCTGTCAGTAACAATGGTGACCACCAACCTCTAAAGCCAATGGAAGGAAATTCAGATTAAAAAAAAAAAAATCTAATAATAATATCATATTCAAGTACTTCACCAAAAATCACTGTGTACCTTCTTTAATTCAATTTGGAGACAGAAGAATCAAGATCTCTGTTGGCAATAAGAATCGGAAATATAGCCAGCAGGGAAAAAGTTTTTGCAATTAGACACATACAACAGAATTTGTTTTCTGAAATCAATCAGTATCTTACCATAAATAGATTTAGAAAACCTTCTTCTTTGTCCACAAATGTAAAATCTCCATTAATATATGAATCTGCAAGGCCTAAATCAGCCTGTGTCAAAACCTGACAACAACTGAGCTCATTAGCAGTTGCGAAAATTTTCTTTAGAAAAAAAGATGTCTTCCTTAAGTTAAAGAGTATACCTTCCAGTAAAACTGAGGATTATGAACTCTCAAAACAGTTTTCAGATGATAGTTTTTCTTGGCTTCCTCGAGAGTAAACATTGTGCCTCCTTCCTCCAGTAAACTGGGATCCAAAACCACACTGGATCAGTAACTTTATATAATTTATAGTAAATTTAAAAATAATAATAATATATGTAACTTGGATGACTTACCTCGTTCCAAAATTTGTGAAGCAGATAGAAGACTGAATGCAGAAAAGTTAAAACAAAAAAAATGGAGATTGTTAAAACTTACACGATTGAAGAGCATGAAACCAAGGTCTAAAAATCAACAGCATCGAAAGTGACAGTCTTCGCATGGCCGCCAAGGTACTCTTCCTTCTCGTAAAGCACCACTTCAACGCCTGCTTTTGCAAGAACATAGGCTGAAGCAAGTCCACTAATCCCCCCGCCAACCACCACCACTCTCATCTTCTTCGACATTTCGCCAACACCTTCCATACCAATAAATACTTTTAGAGTATGCGAGGAGAATTAACATTTTTCAAAAATATACTAAATTTGTCTCCTAAAAAAGCATATAAATGAGGTCACCTGAAGTTACGTGCGGTTAAGTTCTGAAAGATTGACAGGGCTCAATCTGATGAGTAATGAATTTATAGATGAAGCAATAACAAAACTAATGGGATTAATATTGCTCTAAATTTGAATACAGACAATGAGTGAAGAGGGATAAGAAAATAAGTAAACACTACATTATCCCACGTGACTTAATTAAACTACCAAACAGTATATTTATGTATTTCGGCCATATCAAATAATACTACTATTTTGCCCACTTAAGAGCCTTTCCCTAGACCGAATAGGATACCTCCCTTGTATTTTCAAATTCAGGTTCCTAACAAATTTGGTGGCTGAATTCATGTACGTCCTCTAGGCATTGGTGAAGAAGCCTAGGGAAATGAACCCGTAGCTCCTGCAGCTTGTCCGCAGGGCTTTTTTTTTTTTTGGTGGAATCTTAAAACCATGGCTCAAATTTAATCGAGCTGAATTAACAATTGAGTTTGAACTATCTCAACTACCTGCCAGTAGAGTTTGGAACGAGTCCAATTGCTCCGGTTGAGAAGCCTGAAAAGTAGCCAATTTGTTCACATGTTCATCCAGAGTAGAAGACGAGTACCTTCAGCCAAGTAGGAACAAACTAACTGTAACAACAACCTCCAACAAGAACCACTTTACACCCAAACACAACGTTAGACACCCCAACACCAATACAAACGATCCAAAAAGAGAGAGGAGTGGTAAGTAATGAGGTCATATGAATCGGCAAAACTGTCGGTGAAAAAGAGCGGTTCGGTGGTGTTCCTTTTGTTTTTTTTTGGGTCGAGGTCGCTGTAGTAGTGGCGGGTGGGGTATGTGCCGAATTGGTGATTGGTTTTCTTTTATTTATGGCCAAAGGACTATTTCCCACCCAAGTATAATTTTTCTGCACAGCCCCACCCGTTAACTTTGAAAAACCCATTTACCTACATATAGGTTGTTAAAAAAAACGGATTCAAGAGCAAAATCATCATTTTATCTGTAATATTAAAAATAAATTAAAATTTAATCCTCTTTTCCCTCTCTAACCCCTAAAAACTAATCATTTTCCCCTAGACCAAGTTTTGAAAAATAGTATTCTTCCCCCTAGGGTTTAGTTTTCAATTTTCGACGTCAAATCAAGCACCATTGTCGACAACGAAGCCTTCTCGACCCACCACCATGCTCCGACGACCTCTCTTCTCTCCTCTAGAACATCGATCAACCCAGATCTAGCGTCGTCTTCCCCTAGAAAGTTGAAGAGCTTCGTTGGGAGACAAAGACGATAACCTCGTCTCCGTCTGAGAGCATGGTGGTGCATCGAAAAGGCTTCGTCATCGGCGATGGCGCTGGATTTAGCGTTGGGGATTGAAAACTAAACCTTAGGGGGGGAAATGCTATTTTTCAAAACTTGGTCTAGGGGGAAATGGTTAGTTTTTAGGGGTTAGGGGGGAAAAAGAGATAGAATTTTAAGTGGTTAGGGTTCCGTTAAATTTAACTGCTCATGGGTGGGTATTTGGTATTTTCAAAGCTTAATGTGGGAAACTTGAGAATGCAACATATCTTGGGTGGGAAATAGTCCTTTCGCCTTTATTTATTAGGATATTAATTAAAATCGGCAAAAATTTTTTCGCGTAAACCTTTTTAAGTAAACGTACAGTGGTTTCACTTTTATAGGCAAATTTACTTTTAATTCCAAAAATACTCTCTCTCAGCTTATTGTCTCACTCCCAGCGATTTACGTCATACTCGACCGCCTAAAATTTTCTTAACAGATAACTATCACTAATTCATGTTTTAAGGATTAAAAACATACTTAAAAATTGATAAATTTTTGTTTAGATTTCAAATACTAATAGTAACAAAAAAATAGTATAGATGAAGAGAATGATAAGTGCTAACTGATGCTGTAAGCGTAGGGTGCGTGCAATGTATGTAGGCGCATACAAGGTGCATAGGTGCGTGCAAGGTGCATGGGCGCGTGCAAGGTACGTAGGTGCATACAAGGTGCATGGGTGCGTGCAGGGTTCGTGAGTGCGTGCATGGTACATAGGTACATGCAGAGTGCATACAAAAATAAATATATATATAATAATATAATATTAAAAAAGTTATTATTATTATTATTTATATTTATATATTTATATTTTTTATGCATCCACGCATTCTATACGTACGCACCCACGCACTTACGCATCTATGTACCCTATACTCATTCTACCCATCTTGTACTCACTATACGTATCCTACACACACCCATGCACCCTGTACGCACTCATACACTGTGATACGCATACGTAAGTTACTAAAAATCACATAATAAGCCAGAGAGAGTATTTTTAGAATTAAAAATAAATTTATTTATAAAAATAAAATCACTATACATTTATCTAAAAAAATTTATGCGAAAAAAATTTTATTGATTTTAATTAATATCCCTTATTTATTTATAAAGTGCTAGTGTTAGTGGCGGGTGGTGTTTTTCATTTGAGATATGTTATCTGAGTGGCGAGTGGGTTTGTTTGATTCTGCAAGTGTCGGCAATTGTGCCCAGGAGTAAAGGATATAAACTGTTTATAGGAGAAACAAAGACCACCAAGGACAAGAGAAAAGACAAGAGAGTGGTCTGTAAATTCTTATTGTTCTTTGATGATGTGATTACGAAGGCTACAAATATTAATATTTTATAATATAATGTGATATAGATAAAATATAAAATATTTTATGAGACATATTATAATTAATATAATACAGTAGAACATTCATAATATATTTATAGAACATATTCATCCACATTGGCATCAAAATTTTACATTTAACTGGCACAATATATTTATAGAACATTCTTTCAATCACATTATGACAAACATATATTCATCCGTAAATATAAGATTACACAGGAGGTCAAGCCTGCGGACCTTTCTTCTGGCATCTTGCTTAGTTTTCACGTGGCAAATTCTAGCAATTATCCCTTCTGGTATCTTGAATTCAGTAGCAAGTCGGCCATTTAAACTCTCCAAGCTCTCTCTGCTCTCTCGGTTAATAGTCTGTGAATATAATAAGTTGTTTATATGCTTTCGCCTAATAACGCTTTGCCATATATAATTTGTCATGAATGGGTGTGCATTCTTCATGCATAAGCTTTCATAGTGGTTCAACCACTTTAAATCGTGGTCCAAAAACTAAGAGATAATTGTTACACAATAAAATTTTTTGTTAACCAAATTCCTAAAGCGACATCCCAAAAAGTGACTAGTTACAAGAATAGTGATAGCAACTTCACATGTGGGGGTAGACATCCCTCCCTTAAAAGAATTGACATGCCAACTTGCATTTCTTCCTTGTCATATGTCAATGTGGGTAAACACCATTCACATCTATTTTGTAAACACCATTCACTAGAACACTTTTCTCAATAATTAATAACATTAATGTCGACATAAATTTCTGATTACTAAACCAAATCCTATAACGAATCTTCTTTACATTCAATTAAGACACACTCTTCATTATATTTATTGTAATAGATAACAAAATTATATTACTAATTTTTACCATTATTATCTTCGCTTAACTTACACTAGACTTAAAATTACATACATCACGATAAATCACAATAATATCACAAAAAATAATGTTGATAGAATTATGCCCATCATTAAAACCAAGCTAGTAATGAAAAGAAGAAGAAAATGCATGAACAAAAATAACTACATGAACCGAACCTTCCAACGTTGTGCCAAATGGAACACAGTTAAATTATCATGTAATAAAAAATGATAATTTCTGGTATATAATCGACCGTCAAATATTCAACAAATGCTAATTATAGGACAAATTGCCACCCAATCTTCCTCGAATAATTCGCTTGTGAAATAACAAATCAACGCTGTCATGTTAAAACCCACCACAAATCAAATTCTCTCTCTCTCACCATCTTTAATAATTCATCAACAATACCCACCTTCCCTTCACTCTATCTCCCGCCACCACCACAGATTGTTCAAACCTGACTCAACTTCTTCATTCTTTTAAATGACCCGCCGGGAATCTCCCTCCGGCAACCTTGCCGGCCCGGCTACTGCGGACTTCGACCTCGCCTGCCCCTTCGCTCCACTCGATAACAACATTCACGATGATGACATCCGTGAAACTGCCTATGAGCTCTTCTTCACTGCCTGCAGATCCTCTCCAGGTTTAGTTTTGTTATAAAATTGATGACATTTGAATCTTTTTTAATTTAATATGAAAAAAAAATGACATTTTTAATTTTTTTCCTTCTTCAAAAGGTTTTGGGGGACGGAATGCGATACTATTTTATTCGTCAAATGACAATAGTAATGGGGAAGGTGGAAGTGGGTCGAGTGCAAGCGGTGTGAGCCGGGTAAATGGGGTGGTGCAGATGACGCCTACGAGTAGAATTAAGCGGGCTTTAGGGTTGAAGATGCTGAGGAGGTCGCCATCGAGGAGAATGTCCGCCATTGGTGGTGCGGGGCCGACATCACCGGGGAGTGGACATGGATTCGAGAGGACTAGCCCTGGAAATGGGCACTACACGTTCCCCCTCCGGTAAGACCAAGACGGCCGATGACATCGGCGGAGATTATGAGGCAACAGATGAAGGTGACGGAGCAGAGTGATAATAGGCTGAGGAAAACTCTCATGAGAACCCTCGTTGGCCAAGTACGTAAAATGCATCACAACAATAATAATAAAACTATGGTACCGCTTTGAGTAATATAAGATGATCGTGTATTGATATATGTTATCGTGTAATTAGATAATTTTAAATTTTAATTGTATGTGGGTGCAGATGGGTAGACGAGCGGAGACGATAATACTGCCATTGGAGCTAATTCGTCATCTGAAACCATCAGAATTCAACGACTCTAACGAGTACCATCAATGGCAAAGGCGGCAACTAAAGATTCTAGAAGCCGGACTTCTCCTCCACCCTGCGGTTCCACTTGACAAATCGAGCTCATTCGCCAAGCGCCTCCGAGGGATTGTCAGTGCCAGTGAAACCAGACCGATAGACACCGGCAAAAACTCTGACACAATGAGAACGCTATGCAACACTGTAGTTTCCTTGTCCTGGAGAAGCTCAAACGGAACTCCGACTGAAGTCTGTCATTGGGCTGACGGCTACCCGCTCAACATCCACCTCTACATTTCTCTTCTTCAATCCATATTCGATACACGAGACGAGACTTTGGTTCTGGATGAGGTTGACGAGCTTCTCGAGCTTATAAAGAAGACATGGTCGACATTGGGGATCAACAGGCCGATTCATAATTTGTGTTTCGCATGGGTTTTGTTTAAGCAATACGTTGTGACTGGGATGTCCGAGCCTGATCTTCTTTGTGCAGCACATACTATGCTGGGGGAATTGGCGAACGATTCTAAGAAATCTGATAGAGAGGCGCTGTATGTGAAGATGTTGTCTTCAATGTTGGTTTCAATGCAAGGGTGGGCGGAGAAGAGATTGCTGAGGTATCATGATTATTTCCATAGAGGAACTGTTAGTCAAATTGAGAACCTTTTGCCTTTGGCTTTGTTGGCATCAAACATTATGGGAGAAAATGTTACACTCACTGATAAGGAGAAAGGAGACACAAAGGTTGTGATGGATTCGACTACGAATCGGATCGATCACTATATCCGAACCTCAGTGAAAAATGCTTTTACAAAAATTATTGAGAATAGAAATATGACTGAATATGTAGATGGGAAAGAGATGGAGGCAACAGAACCTCTACTTCAGTTGGCAAAAGAGACAGAGGATTTGGCATTGAGAGAGAGGGAATGTTTTAGTCCTGTGTTTAAGAAATCGCTCAGCACAGCAGCTGGGGTTGCGGCTGTGACAATTCACCAATGCTATGGAGCCGTTTTGAAACAATATTTAGCTGGAATGGGCACTCTCAAAAATGAGACTGTTAGAGTCTTGCAGAGGGCTGGAAAGCTTGAAAAAATTTTGGTTCAAATGGTGGCTAAAGATAGTACAGACTGTGAAGATGGGGGCAAAGGCATTGTCAGAGAAATGATCCCATATGAAGTTGATTCGATTATTCTAAGGCTCTTGAGACAATGGATTGATGAGAAGATAACCAGAGGAAAAGAATGTTATCTCAGAGCAAAAGATTCAGAAGTATGTTTTTATTATTCTGTTAAAAAATTTAAAGATACTCTTTTGTTTGTGATAACAAATCAGTTGATTGACTGCAATTTTCTCTTTTTCCATTGTAGACATGGACTCCCAAGTCAAAATCAGAGCCGTATGCGGAGTCTGCTGTGGAGCTAATGAAAATGGCACAGGAAATTGTTGATGATTTCTTTGAAATACCAATAGGAATTACAGATGATTTGGTTTATGATCTTGCAGATGGTTTACAGATTCTCTTTAGAGAATACACCACCTTTGTTGCATCATGTGGTAAGATTTAAAAGCAACAAATTGAGTTGCTTCTGTTTCAAGTTTCAGTTGCTTATTGCGTAAGGTTTCATATTTTCAGGAGCAAGACAGAGCTATCTGCCCACACTTCCTCCTCTTACAAGATGCAACAGAGATTCAAGGTTCTCCAAGCTTTGGAAAAAAGCTAGTCCTTGTGCCGTCACTTGGGATGACGTAAGTCAAGTACAAGGCTCAAATGAAGCTCTCCATCCACGCCCATCAACAAGTCGAGGAACACAGCGTCTTTATGTTCGTCTCAACACCTTGCATTATCTTCTCTCTCATATCCAGTCCCTGGAGAAAAAATTAACCCTTTCTCCAAGAGTTGTTCCTTCAGTACATAGTCGATACACTAACCAGAGGTGCCATAGTGGTGCCTCTTCATACTTTGAACATGCAACAAACGCTATTCAATCAGCCTGCCAACATGTGTCAGAAGTTGCAGCTTATCGCCTCATCTTCTTTGACTCGAGCTCTGTCTTTTACGAAAGTCTCTATATGTATGATGTTGCGAATGCAAGAATCAGGCCTGCATTGCGAACATTGAAACAGAATCTTACACTTTTGAGTTTGATTTTAAATGACCGAGCGCAGGCTTTAGCAATAAAAGAAATTATAAGGGCAGCATTTGAGGCATACCTTATGGTTTTGCTTGCTGGGGGAAGCTCCCGGGTGTTCTACCGGAGTGATTATGAGATGATTGCAGAGGATTTTGAGAGCTTGAAGAGGTTATTCTGCACATGTGGAGAAGGATTGATATCTGAAGATGTGGTGGACCGAGAGGCAGAGACAGTTGAAGGGATGATAGCATTGATGGGTCAGCACACTGAGCAACTAATAGAAGATTTCAGCATTCTTTCCTGTGAAACAAGTGGTATAGGAGTTATGGCTACAGGGGCCAAGCTACCAATGCCACCAACAACAGGAAGGTGGAATCGATCGGATCCAAACACAATTCTAAGAATATTGTGCCATAGAAATGATCGAGCTGCAAATCAATTCTTGAAGAAGTCGTTCCAGTTAGCCAAAAGGAGATGAAGAGGGATTATGTTACATAGTCGTGCAGATTTCTAATAAAGTTACTGAGAATGAACTAGATGAACATAATATAGGCAACAAATTGTATCCAAATTCTGTTGACTCATATTCTATATGAACATTTTTCTCGGGGTTGAAAGATCATAAGGTAGAATTTCGGTCCTAGGCATTATTTAACTTAGTGCAAGTCTGAAATTATATAAACGAAGATACAGAACAGTAAGAAATTTGTACAAATCAGGTTCTTTTCTCTTTGTTTATGATGTCTGGGGCCATCAAAATTTTCAAAAATGATGATTCTGGATCTGAAACCTGAGATTTTTTATTACATTCAAATGTCAAATTTCTGATACATACAACATCCTATACTCAAAAAAACCAAGCCCAGGTGACACAGTTGAATTTTAATTCTGAATCTTGTTAGGATTCTTCTTCTGTGTGAATCATCCGATGGTCTTGTGTCCCAGACACTTCATGTCTAGATTCCCTTAATCTAGTAATCTTCAATTCCTCTGTAAGCACCTCCATTGAATCTGAAACTTCAGCCTTGTAAACATATGACCTTGATACAACCAAGAAGAAGAAGAAGTTCAAGATGTTCAATATAGCGAAAAACGCATAATAGTAGTCCAAATGAGAAGCATTTAGATTGTTTAGGATCCATCCTTGGTGGCCATGCTGCTGAGTGATATGAGAAACAGTCGAAAGAAGAAGGCTACTCAAGAAATTTCCAATTCCTAAAGTAGTCATTGAATAAGAAGTTCCAAGACTCTTCATACTCTCCGGTGCCTGATCATAGAAGAACTCAATCTTAGCCACCTCCAGGAATGCATCAGCTGTTCCCATAAGCACAAATTGAGGAAGTAGAGCGAATATTGTTAAATGAACTTTGCCTCCATTTTGAACTACTCCATTCTCCTTGGCAACACTTAGTCTATATCTCTCTGTTAAAGATGCAATTGTCATGATAATGATATGTAGAAAAAGGCCAATTCCCATTCTTTGAAGGAGTGTGATCCCTCTAGGATTTTTCGTCCACCTTCGCATAATTTTAACAAAATATCGGTCATATAAAACCACACAAACAAGCATTGAGATAGTCACAAATCCTGCTAAACTTGCAGGGGGAATCTTGAAGCTGCCAACAGCTCTATCAAGAGTAGTGCCTTGCTTGACAAAAAGGGTGTTGATCTGTGCAATCATTGTGCTTGGAATAAATGTGGCAATCAAGATTGGGAGCATTCTCAACATTTGTTTAGTTTCCTCTACTTGTGTCACTGAGCATTGCAGCCAAGGATCAGTTGAGCCTGTTTTCACTGCAGCTCTATTAAGAAACCTGCATACATGAACAAACATGGTTACATAAACATACAATCATAATCAAATAAAGCTAATTATGATTATTTTTACAAGATGAACTGACCTCCAACTTGGAGTAGAATCTATCCTGAACTTGCCTTTCTTTGCATATTCTTCCAAGTCAAGTTCATAGAGTTCTTTGGGGTCACTAGGCAGTCTCACATTCCATTTTCTCAAGGCAGCAACAATGACTCTTGCCATCCTTGTAAACGGGCTCCCTGTTGGAACCCTGTGCCTGTAAAAGCGTGTGCCAGCCAAGAAAATCCCAATGGATATAGCAAGCCCGAGAGTTGGAAGGGCATAGCCTAATGTCCACCCCACATTGTCCTGTATGTACACAAGAACTGTGTTGGCAAAGAGAGTCCCAAAGAAAATACTAAACATCCACCAGTTGAAGAAGGAGAGCTTATGTGCCTTCTCCTTGGGCTCAAAATCATCGAACTGGTCTGCTCCAATTGTGGAGATATTCGGCTTGGTTCCACCGGTTCCCAGAGCTAGAATATACAGTGCACCGAAGAAGACTACCAACTGGAATGTGGAGGCCTCTTTACAGTCTCCCACATTGGCTTGATTGCAGGGAGGTGGCTTTAGCCCCGGTATTGATACTGATAGCGTTAGTAAACTCATCCCCTGTTAGTAAAAACAGGTAAAAGCTTTTTAGCATCCGTCTGGCATGGTTGAATCCAGTAGAACTTATAAGAATGCATACAAGCAAAAAGCACGTTGATTATGACAACAGCAATTTCCATTTCAACCCCCCCCAAGGTTTAACCTTAAAACCCTTTTCAAACTCCGTTGACATATGTAACATTTTTCACCCAAAATCAAACATAAATAATATTTTTCTATTCAAAATTAAACTTTATTATTAAATAATAATATTTAAAAGCGAAATTACTATTTTATTCGTACGATTTTATTTTTTAAATCAAAATTAATAATAAAACTTTTATTTCTCTTTTCTTTTACGCTCACTCATTCTTTCTTTCTTACTATAAATAAAAATGTTTTTGTCATAAAATTGTATATTAAAAGATAAATTATAAATTATTAAATTTTTTTTTAAATATTCAAAATTTATTAAAATTTCATAAAAGGTTGTCAGGTCTTTTAAGAATTTTTGAAATATGAATCTATCTCAATAATTTCTAAAATAACAATTATACATTCAAGAAATTAAACATATTCTAATAAATTGTAGGCTTATTATAATTATTAAAGTCATATAATAGTTTTAAATATATGAGAGTTAGAGAAAATTTAAGAGATTAATTTATAAATTTTTAAAAATTAAATTATTATATTTAAAATATTTAAGTCTGAGTTCCAAATTAATAGATAAAAAACTGCGGCAAAATGAGCAAATGGTGTTTATGATCTACACTATTATTTATGCATATTTATTTATATAATAAGCCAACTTGGCCTGAATCTGAAATGTCTAACCTAAACTGACAGGACACCGACCAAGAGCTGACTTGGGGGTTGGGGAATCTGACAGGACACCGACCAAGAGCTGGCATAGAATTTAAATTTATATTAGGCCAAAAGAGCTATTCCAACCCAAGGTTTAATGAAAGTTTAGTTTCATCCATCAATTTTCAAAAATTTAAATATTCACCCTTCTACTAAAATTCATTGTTAAAGTTAAGAATAAAAAAGTTATTTTAAAAAAATATTTAAAAAATGAAAAATTTATTTTGTTCCCCCTTTAATTTTAAAAAAACTAAAAATTTTCCCTATTCAAAATTAAAAAATGACCATTTCCCCCACCCAACCCTAGGTTCCATACATTTTAAAATTTTCTCTTCAATCGCCTCCCAAACTTTTAAAACTTTCATTTCAGCCCCAAATAGTTTCCATCTATTGCCCTTATGTCGGTGACCTCCTCCCTCTGTCTCCAATCGTCCCTCTACCCAAGATTGAGTAGCCATGCAGCCCAACATCTATCATCGAAGTGATGGTGTGCAGTTTTGTGGCCTCTCTTCCCCCTCTCTCTCTCTTGATGTTAGACCACGATGAAGCGTCTAACGAGGATGCGATTCTGATGCGATGGCGAAGCAACTCTATTATTAAGTTATGGTCGTCTCTTCCTGGACGAAGAAGAAGAGATAGTGAGGTCGCTTCGTCTCTTTGTCAACGTCTCTTCTCTTCTTCAGCTTGTTGTCATCATCGGAAAGAGAAGAAAGAAAATCTAGGGTTTGGGGGAGAATTGTCACTTTTTAAACCTTAGATGAGAAAAATTGTTAGATTTTTAAATCTAGAAAAAAAATATGATAAAATTTTTAATAAATAACAATTTTACCTTAAATTCTAATTAGGTTTTTTTAGTAGAAATTGATTCATGAGTGGACATTTAAATTTTTAAAAGTTAGAGAGTAAGATTTTGAGTTTTTGCTATATCTTGGGTGGAAACAAGTATTTTGACCTTTAAATTATTAGGTTCACACAACAAGCACTTAATATATTATTGTAAAAAGGAGACATAACAACAGCATCCCACGTCGCCTGGCGGGTCAAACATTCATACTAATCAACAAGTAGATTTTCCTTCCATGCAGGATTTTATTATAATTTTCAATTGGTTTTGCTTTACGTGACCAACAATTATGAAAACACACATCCATGTTTAGAAAATAAACTATTAAAAGTATATCTTATATAATAATGATTTAAAATCTTTGGGACTTAAATTGTTCACTTAAAATAACTTGTAATGCAATAAACATGGGAAGAAGATTAGAGGTATTTGCTTTTTGGTTAGGCCAAATAACTATTTCCCACCCACACTATGATAAACTAATATTTGCTCATTTTTTTTGTTTGAAAATTCCACTCTTAATGCCACCGAAGGATTCTCTCTTGTCATCTACACCTCAATGGACCCATCACCAAACAACTAGCTATCTCCTTCCCAACCAAAACTAACTTGTTTCTTTGCCAAACCCATAAAAATGGGAATTTAAATGATGGGTTAAGAAGGAGGGAAAAAAAAAGGAAGAGGGTAAGAAGGAAGAAGAGGAAAAAAGAAGAGTGTTTGGGTGAGGGTGATGACTTTGAGGAGAAGGAAGGATTTGTTGCGAAGAACATGCAAAATGGCTTCAAGAGACAAAAGAAAGAATTACATTGCATGAATATATGCAAAATGACTAATGATTTTCATTAACGAAAATAAATGATAGGTGAGAAAATGAATTTCTTAAACTAAAAAGGATAAGAAATTGTGGTCTCATCAAAGATTGGGTCACAAATATAAGCTTCCTTCTTTATTACATGCAAATGATATTTGAAAGTGGTTCAAAGATTTTTATGATAAAAATGGTAGATATTTTTGTTGTTAATTTAAGTATAAATAAAATCCAAAATATCAACATTTTAAAATCGGATATTGTTTTAAAACAAGCATTAATATATGGATAATATGAAAGTTCAAATAAAAAACATGAAAAATTGTCATTCAGCTTAATTAACATAGGAGTATATTTGTATAAATCCGTATGTAATGTAGGGAGAAGTAGAAACAGCAATTATACATACCATGAGATAAATGATAGAAGCGATGACGAAGATCCAGTAACGCCCGAGGTGTGCATCCGCTAAATACGCACCCAAGATAGGAGTGACCCAGATCGTCCCAACCCAGTTGGTGACGTTATTAGACGACTGCACAGTCCCCTGATGGAGCTTCTCCGTCAAATACACAACCAAATTTGACGATATTCCATAATACGCCATTCTTTCAAACACCTCATACACTGCAAATTTCATTCATTTCCAGCCACAGTTAGTTAGCAGAACATCTTGGTAATTTTTTACATCAAATGGGGTCCTTCAAAACTTTCGCTTTTGTAAATTGACTCTAATCACTGAACTCAAATCTGCTTTTGCTGCTTAGAAACAGCTTACATTAATGAGATGGGGTCTGTGACAGCAATACAACGATAGTCACAGATCATCTGCAAACATATATGCTAGTAATGATGGTGAACATGTTTCTTTCTTTATAATTTTGAACTTTTTTTTAATTCAAAATATCAGTTTTGAGCTACCCACTTCATAGATTTGAGAAAAGCTAGCTATGGCTTCCAGGTTTCAAGGACATATATATATAGTTACTTTTCTGCTGAAAGAATTGAGCGGAGGGCTCAATCTCAATGCAGGAACCGGTACTGGACAGAAATTAACACACAGACAGAAATACACAGAGGACAAATAGAGGAGGGGAGAGTGCAGAGAAATATATATATAATTACCAACAACAAAGGAGCAAGCTCGCCATCCGCCTCTCTTGGATCTGCGAACTGGGTTTCCTTTAAGATCAACAGTACCATCTTGTGTGTAATCTTCAATGCCTTCTTCAATAGCCATGAATATTAAGCTAGTTCTGAGACTTTGTTTTTTTCTCGGAAAGTTGACTAGCTAGCTGCCAATCTCAGTCCATCCATTGGACCTTCTTATAGAGCTCCATTTGTTCTCCCTGGGGATAATTACCAATATGCCATTGTTCAACAAAGTCAGCTTCAATTGGCTCGTATATACTAGTATCGAGCTTCCGTGTATTTTTACGATAATTTAGACACTTTGACTCACAAGTCGGCATGAAAAGACAATTAAGTCATCCCCTACTGCTAGTTCAACGGCGTATTTAACATTTAAATGTCGATCTTAATTTAAAATAAAATATATATTACATATGGGATTGATAGTTATTTTTTAAAAAAATATGAACACTAGAATTTAGTAAATATTATACGTTTTTAATTTTAAATTTTTAATTAAATTTTTAAATAATTTATTATCATATGATTATGTATTATTTAATTCGTAATTAAAAATTATTCAATTATATAATAACATATTATTTAAAAATCTGATTAGATGCTAAAACTGTTATTGAATAGAATTCGACAATGTTATGGTGAAGTCTGTCACGGATGTGTTATTTTCTAGGATTTGGCCAGCTGAAACTTTGATCAATCTTTGTAGTAATCATGTTGAAGAGTTGAAATATGATCTTTCAATTTCATTATCCTTCAATATAAACGATGACTAAAGGATTTTAACTATAAATTCGGTTAATTAATTAAATAATGGAAGCCGCAAGTGTGTACAAAAGAATATCATGACATTCTTTATATATTACGTTTAAGAAATTTCAAATGAATCCAACCTACCCGTTACCATTTAATTATGAGTAATATTATGTGTACTTACTTTAGATATACAAATATATACACACTTATATGTATCATCATATGATTGGTTATTGTTTTATTCTTAATTCAAAATCATCTAATCACATGATGACACATATAAATATGTATATATTCATATACCCAAAGTGGGTACACATAATTTTATTGTTTAATTATTAATTAAAAAACAATGATTTCATTTCATCAACAAATTATAATAATATTATTATGTAACATTTTAATAAAATTATACACACTTATATTCTCATTATTGATACTTAAATATAATAACATTTAGGCCAAAAGATTTGTTTCCACCAAAGTTTAGGCATAATCTCAAATTTTCATTCTCTAATTTATAAAAATTTAAAATCCTATTTATAAGTAAAATTCTGTTAAAATTTTTAGTTAAAGTTAAAGTTAAAACTACTATTTAACAAAAATATTTAAAAAATTAAGGTTTTATTATATTTTTTCCCACTCTCTTAGTTTGAAAATCTAACAGTTTTTCTTCACTCAAAGTTTAAAAAGTAGTGATTTCTCTTCTAAGATTTTGAAACCATCACCAAAGATAACAAATTTTGTCGTCTCTGACAGTATTTGCCCTCTCTCATAAGTTAACTCTTTTTGTCAATCAAACATCTGTCTCTAACAAAAATGAAATTGTCTTTGTCAAAAGCAGACAAACTTTGTTGTCTTTGACAACAGTTTCAAAACCTTAAAAAAAAAAATTATTAATTTTTAAACTTAAAAAAAAACGATTGAATTTTTAAACTGATAGAAAAAAATATAATAAAATTTTACTTTTTTAAATTTTTTTGTTAAACGATATTTTTACTTTTAATTTTAACTAAAAATTTTAATAAAATTTTGTTCGTAGATGAAATTTTGAGTTTTTTAAAGTTGAAATACGAGAGTTTGGGATTACACCTAACATTTAGTGGGAATAAGTCTTTTGGCCTAACATTTTATATCAACATTTGTTTATTTTTATCAAATTAGTTACAAATGCTATCCCCCCACTTCTATGAAAGTCAAATTGTTAATTTGTAGGCGCGAACAATATATGATATTATTCTTGTCGGAATGATGTCACGCTATCATTTTTAATTCGTAATGAATCTTTATTCCATCAAATACTTTTCACTACTTTATCTTAATTTATTAAATATGAGAAATCGTTTCATACACGTACTACCTCTATTTTTAAATGCCAAAGAACTTATTCCCACTTAAGTTTTCCACATAAGTTTGAAAAATTTAAAGTCTTATTTATATATTAATTATTATTAAAAAAATTTATTTGAAATAATGATAAAATTATTATTTTTTTAATAATATTAAAAATATATATAATTTATTATATGTTTTTTTAAAGTTTTTAAAATTAACAACTTCACCGCTGATTAAAGATTTTTTTAATTTTAAAAAGTTATAATTTTTTTCTCAAACCTAAGTTTTTTCTTTCACCCCTCTGCCCACTATCTCTGATACTGACAAACTCCTCTCTCCACCTGAAAACATTGATCAACGCATGATGGGGCACGAAGACTTTCTCTCTTCAGATCTTTCGTCAAAGTTGAAGAGATTTAGAGAAGATCTCTTCTTTAGAGACGAAGACATTCTCTCTTCGTCAGAGAAAAAAAGATCTAGAGAAAGAAGATTGTTGGTGCTGGAGATAGTGGTCGGAGGAGAGAAGAGAAAAACCCTAAGTCTGGGAGGGAGAAAATATAACTTTTTAAAATTATAAAACTTTAAATAGAGATAAAATTGTTAGTTTTTAAAAATTATAAAGAAAATGTAATAAATTTTATATTTTTAATATTATTAATAAAATAATAATTCTCTAATAAAAATTTTTAAATCTCAAATAATTTATAAATAAGATTTTAAGTTTTTTAAATTTTATAAATATAATTTAAAATACATCAAAATTTGGACAAAAAATACTCTTTGACCTTTTTTTAAATAAATAAAATGTGATATTCTTGCTGAGATTTTTTTTTTCCTTGACATTGAATTTCGTTTTCAGGGTGGGTCAAAATTTCACACGCTTGGCCTGCAAGTCAACATTCTAAAGTTTCGACCTAACACTGACTACCGAAATTTGCAAACCGCGGCTCTGACTCGCATAGATTTCCACGCCATTTTCTTCACTCGTTTTTTGACAATGCTCAGCCTCTTCACACACAAGATTAACCAAATTATTGGTTAAATCGAAACGACAACGAATCTTTTAACATTAATAATAAATATTATTTTATTAAATTTTTGGGACACTCGAAACTGTAAAATTACTTAGAAATATATTTTATTATTTTACTCCATTGGAGCAAGTAACCTACATTACCTACTTCATTTACTATTTGTAATTTTTAAATGCCCAATTGGTAATCAAATAGACTAAGAAAATTAGTAAATTAAAAGAGATTGGAAATTTATAATTAAAATTTTATTTTAAGAATCGTTTTCACAAGTACATAAGCATATGGGTTGCAACTAATGCTTTAGGCTTACATGCACTAACACTCTTTACATATATTTAGTCAAAATATGTTATCAATGTTATGTATTGAGGATATTAAAAAGCAATTAGTTGGGGGGGAGGGGAGAGGTCAGGTCAGACTTTAAACGAGCCAATAAATGCAAAGTATAGTATTGTTTTTCAAGATTATCCGAATGACAGATAAAAAATTTGAAATATAAAAATTTAAACTTTAAACGAGCCAATAAATGCAAAGTATAGTATTGTTTTTAAGATTATCCGAATGACAGATAAAAAATTTGAAATATAAAAATTTAAATTAAAATCTTATAAATAATATTTTAAAATCAAAATTTTGATTTATTGATAGATTTAATTCAAATAAGATTTAAGTATTTGCTAGGAATTGGGTTGCTCTTCTATCATCCAAAAGTAGTGTTTTGTGTAAATTTTAGTGTATAAATTTATACGTAATTAATTATGTATCATTATGTAATTAGATAATTAAAAAAAAAATATTCAATCATATGATGACACATAGTTATTAGTGTATAAAAATTATGTATATAGTATTATTGATTATCCAATCCTCTCACAACAAAATTCTATATGAACATGCCGTATTTTTTTGTTTTTTATACATATGTAACTATTATTATTTTTATTATATAAATATAATCATTTTTTAGTTTAATTTTACCTCAAAAAAAAGATTTTGAGATTTAGAGTTAATCAGATGAGTTGATTAATTGTTTATAATTAGATAAATTAATCAAATAGATTGATTAACTTGACCAAATAGATGGACTAATCAATAAAATGTTATATTATATCTTGATAGAACGGGTAAAAACTTTAAAAATATTTTTTTTATTTTATATTTTAAATTTTATATATATAAAATAAAAAATAACTATAACTATCTAAATATTGAAAAAAAAAAAAATACAGATAATGTCTCCTTTTTTCAACTCTTCTTTGCTGACACAATTAACATTGATACAATGTACTAAAAAATTTGTTGATGATGTGACTGACAAGAACATACATAAATTGTCAAATAATTGATGAATTATTATTATTATTATTATTATTTTTTGTCAATTTGTGACAGGGGCGCTTTAACTCTTTGGACCAATAATTGAATGGGAATCCTAGACTTTCTTCTATTGTTTGTGAAATTCATATACGTACGTCATCAATTACGAAGGATTCTTGAAAATGAAGCACAGACAACGATGACATTTTACGATACGACCAAATTTTTTAATAATTAAAATTTATAGTGACACGTCGGTTATTTGGATTAAAAAATGACTTAATGATTATTTTTCACCAGAACTTTGATAAAATCACATCTTTCACCTTTCAAATTTCATTAGTTGCTAATCACCTCCTTTAATTTTAAATAAACGACTATGTTTTCAATATTTTACACACTTTGTAACCAAGTGTAGGTTTTTTTTTTCTTTTCTTATAATCAAAAATTTTGTTCGTATTTATTAAATAGATAAATTTAAAACATAATAATCAGATCTATAACCACTACATTAAGGAATTTAAAGTTTTATAAACGTAACAAAATATCAAATAAAAATTTTTATCTTTAAAGTTATAATATTTTACTAATTTTGATACTTATGAAAGTGTAATTTTATTAATGATAAATCTTTAACAAACATGAGTGTTGCTACGATTTTGAAAAATTACTCAAATATGGTTTTCATATAACAATAAAAAAACAGATAAAGTATTAAAACTTTTAAGAAAAATTCTTAAAACTTTTATCCTCTTTATGAAACTAAAAACTCTTTCACAAGATTTTAACTTTAGTTTTTTGGAATAATTATTCAATGTAAGTATAGTAAAAAGATTGACTCTCTTATACTAGCAATGATAAATTATTTATAATAAAATAATATTAAAAGTAAAATCTAAAAAATCTTTGTTCAATTTAATTCTAGATGAGTATGATACTTAAAATTAGGGGTTTCAATGAACAAGTCAACCAATTACACTCTGGTTTTTGGCCAAATTCTAATGTAATGTTTTTTTTCTTTAACCAACTTTTGGAAGTAACGAAGTTTAAAGTAAATATGTTTCGTTCTAGAACATTGGACAAAGTTTTCCCATATGTTTATATCACTAATGTTGTCACAGCACACAGGTTACACAACCCTACAAAAATCCCTAGTCAAAGAGAATTTTCTACCATCGTTCTAGAAGTATTATTATATTTTACTAAATAAATATGACATAACTTTATACTAAATTTGGTATAATTAAAAATTTTGAATGAAATTACAAAATACCTTCGTAACAATACTCATCAATGAAAGCGTCAAAAGATATCTGAAAAAAAATAATCAAACATACATCATTAGTGTGTTTTAACAAAATTATAAATGTGAATACATTAAACTCATAAAATATGTAAAATGATTATATCACCTTCATGCCCATCCTTGCATTGACTCAATGTACCATAGGTACTATCATTATTTATTATTCGTAAAAACAATTCACCTGATAAATATAAATGTAAATATATTAAACTCATAAAATATGTAAAACGATAATATTACCTTTATGCCCATCCTTGCATTGACTTAATGCACCATAGGTATTATCATTATTTGTTATTCGTAAAAACAATTCACTTGATAAGTATAAATGTGAATACATTAAACTCATAAAATATGTAAAACGATAATATTACCTTTATGCCCATCTTTGCATTGACTTAATGCACCATAGGTACTATCATTATTTGTTATTCGTAAAAACAATTCACTTGATAAGTAAGAAAACTTAGTCGTACGTATTTAACTCTTATCTCTTTCCATTTTTATAGTCAATTTCACTTGAACTTGGGCAATTAGAGTATTAATAAAATTATATATACATACTTTTCAATACATAATTAGACAAAAAAAAGATATATTATTATGCTTATTTTATCTTTTTATCCAAGATTGTATCACTAAAAAACTTTAGGGAAATTAATTAAAATGACATATTTTTGATGCATTTAAATGATTTTAACCAACTTTTTATAGAGTACACGAATATAACCAAGAAATATATATTTTCTTGAAAATACCCAGCTCAAAAATGTATCATAAATAGTGATTAATTGTGACCATGTAAGTATGTGTGATGAATACTAATTAAACGTGACTAGCATATGAACGGATTGATCCGTGTGCCAGTCTGCCGATTGGGCCATGGGCCTTATATATTTATATGGTCGGCCCAGTCTTAAGACCCTCAACTATATGGGCCTAAGGTCAGGTACAAATTCTAAATCCAATGGACTGCGCTGAACCCGGGTGGGGTAGCCCACTGCTGCTTCCAGTTGTCGTGCGAAGAAAATTAAGAATTGAAGTGGAGCTCGAGTAATTCCGACAGAACACGTGTCAGTTACAAAAAAGTAACATTATTATCATGTGGTGGGTATGTCCTATCTCCTTCTACTAAGGAGTATCGGGAGCCGCACCACTTAGGGGAATGGCAGGAGAAACGAGCAAGTTGACCATAACGAAAAGCCTTCTCGCCCTGAAGCAGCAATCGGGGAAGTCATATAGTCAAATAGCAGAAGAAACGGGGCTGACCAATGTGTTCATCGCCCAGCTCTTCAGACGCCAAGCTCAGCTCAAGCCCGACACTGCTGCTAAACTGCAGGCGGCCGTGCCAAACATCCCCGTCGAGCTCCTCCATGAGATGATGAAACCCCCCATGAGGTCCTATGACCCCAACTTGATCCAGGAGCCCGCTGTTTACAGGTTCATTTATATTTATATTCAGTTCTTGCTTTCATAATTTCTCGATGAGTGGCAAAAAATTTTATGTTGTTTGTTTATTTTGTTTTTGAATTTTTGGAGGTTAAATGAAGCAGTTATGCATTTTGGAGAGAGTATTAAGGAAATTATCAATGAGGAGTTTGGTGATGGGATGTAAGTTGTGATCATTCTATGGTTTTTTTATTTTGCGTTTTACTATTAAAATATGATTGTATTGTTGTTTGTGTTGTGGATAAATATTGATAAACCTTGTTATTTTGGCAAAATTTTCTGTGAAATATGTGCTTCAGTTGGCTCTTGAAAATTTGGGCATAGATGTTCAATAGTTTTTGTTTCAATGTGCTTGCTTTTTTGTTGATATGGAAATTGAAGGGAAGGGTATTTATTTTGGATGGTTAGTCTTCCTGTCGGATAGTCATACTAGCGCTGACAATTTTTTGATGTTTATCTCTTGAGACTTCCATTAGCACTTAGAAAAATGTATTTTTTTTGCAGATTCGAACTATTTTTCGCTTTTCTTCTTTTGTTTTCTTAGAGATTGGAGAAAAAGGTTGAAAATTTAACACTTCTCTACACTGTTTTATTCCATAAGCTTTCGAAAAATTACTTTAGGCTAAGATGGATTTCTAATAAATTATTCATTTATGAGCTGAAATTTGCACCAAGCTAAGACAATCTGAGGCCAGTCATTGGGGTGGTTCCATAGTTTGTGGTGAAGAATGATTGAATGGGGCAGTGTGGAGTTTTGTTTTACTCAAAGTTTTAGTCAAATGTACTCCAAATAACTGTCAATTATTTCTCTAAACTAATCGTTGTAGGCATTGAATATCATTTTTTAGTCATTTGATATTCACCTTAATTGTTTGTTTTTCTTGTTTTCTTTGCTGGGTTAGTATGTTTATGGACTTCTCATTTGCTATTCAGCTTTTTACTCATTGTCGTGGTTATCTTTGTTGGCTAGTATGTCAGCTATAGACTTCTACTGCTCTGTTGACAAAGGTAAGGGTGTGGATGGGAAAGATCGTGTGGTCATCACATTTGATGGAAAATATTTGCCTTACACTGAGCAGGTCAGTTTTCGTAGTGCTCTGTTGTCACAAAAGAAGCATGAATCAAAGCCCTCCTGATTTTTTGTAGCAACTAAATGAAACTGAAAGAGCTTTCGGAAAAAAAACAAAGAGCTCAAATGTAGACAGCTGTGCAAGAGTTTTGAAGTTAAAGTTTTTCATCTTAATTAAATATGGATAGTTTAAACATTTGCATTTATTCAGCTGATGGAAATATCAAACTAAACCTTGCAATTGAGTTATTTTAAGTCATTTCTTAGAAAGTAAAAGCTAGTTGTTACTTGTGGATTATGAAAGGCTATTTCTTTATATTTCTGGAATTGTATCTGTTAGAAGTTAATGATTTAATTGACTACTTCCTTTAAATCAAACCTATCTGCTGTGGAGGGTGGCCTTGTCAAAACTTTTTAGTATTTTTCTTTTATATTTTTAAATGTGTTGAAGAGGACTGTTGGCTTAATGAGAGACTTGCCTCAAGTGTTTTTCACCTTGCTAAGGCACTCACTCAAGTTTCAAATATAAGCACCTTATCGACAATGTTTCTGTCTTGAGTGTTCTAACTTCTAAGGCAAACCTTGTTTGTCCATGGACAAAACTTGACTATGTCTCATTGCATTCTTTTTATGTGCTCCAAAATTTTACTCAGGTGGGTGGTGAAGTTATAAATCTGATCAAACAATAAGAACATTGTATCAGCTGCAAGCTTAAACATGGAGGAAATTAATTAGAGTAGAGACAGTAAAAGTACTGAAAGAAGAAAGAATCCTAGTGCTTGCTCTAATGTTAAATAATTATGCAACTTTATGTCTACAGATAGAATATTATTTGGTTGAATATTATGCCAATGTATCATGTCAGTCTCAGAGCTTATAGTCGTTAACTATCACTGTTAACAAATACATCTAAATCTCTGTTTATCTCCTTTCAGAAGTCAGAGCATATGGTTTCAAGACTACATCGGCATTGAAGTCGATGATTTGATGAATATAGAATAACCAAGTTGGTGCCTTGTAGAAGTATGTGAAGTGATTTTCTCCATTTCTTGAGTTGTGGAAGAGAAGTTCGTGGGACAAATCAGTTGTAATGGGTATTATATAGTTGTTTGTGCACTAATAAATCCTTAGGAAGATGTTTTTATGAATCTATATAATGCTAAGAGTTGTTGATGAATTTAAGGGAGAGATCACTGCAACTTATGTTATTGTTTGTTGATTCATAAATCTTTACACGAGATGGATTTATGAATTTAAATCTTTTCTCTTAATAAAGAGTAGTTGATGAATCTATGAATGTATCAAAGCTGAATGAATTGGTTGGATTTGGCACTTAGTAGATATGAATTCTTAACAGATTTATACGATGTTGTAATTGAGTAATACTATCTGCAGTTAGTACTAAGATTAAGGCTGGATCAGAGTAGAGCTAACTTAGTCTCGGAAGTTGTTTCAGTTTGGTTCAAATTCCTTAAATTTGAATTTGAGCTAAAAATTTGACTCTTTTTAAATTGAGCCAAAATCAAGTTAAGAGGTGTTTGATTCGGTTTGATTTGAGTTTGGTTCAAATTTATAATTCTAATTGGTGGTTCGAATTCGTGGTTAGGTTTGGTTTGAATTTATAGGTTGAATCGGTGATTTTACCTATTATTTGGGTAAAATTTTATCGTTTTATCAATGACTCACGAATTTGAGTTATGAATTTAAATTATCGATTCAAATTATGAATCGTGTCACAAATTTGAATTATCATGTTGAGCTATGAGTTTGAGCTAAACAGTTTTTTACTCGAATCAAATTCAAATTTGTCTTAATTTTAGTTTGGTAAAGTCATGTTAGAACATTTTTTATTTGAATCAAATTTGAGTCAAAGGTGTTTGTGTTTGATCAGGTTTATAGCGATTTTTACTAATGGTGATGTATCAATGTATATTTATATTTAATTACAAAGTGATCTCTAATAATTTAATCATATATTTTTGAAATAAAACAAATGATTTCCATGACACAAGAATTTAAAATTAGGGTTTATGTAAAATTTAATGTAAATAACTATGTATGTGTTTTTTTACGAATGGCCAAAGGATTATTTCCCATCTAAGGTATGCTGTATTCTCAAGTTTTTCTCTTTTAACTTTGATAATCTGAAATACCCATCTATGAGCAGTTAAAATTAACAGTAGTAAGGGTAAAATTATCATTTTTTTTATAATATTAAAAATAAACAAAAATATAATCTCTTGTTGCCTCCCTAAACTTTAAAAACTAAAAGTTTTCCTCAGCCTAAGTTTTAAAAAATAACAGTTTCACCTTAGGGTTTCGTTTCAAGATCTCTGGCATCATCTCCGGCTCCATTGCCGGCAGCCTCTCTCTCCCGAAGCTTTCTCTCCCTCCGACGGTCTCTCTCCTCCCATTTGGATGTCCGATCGGCATTGGAGGAGTGGTGGAAGATGAAGAGCTTCGTCGGGGAAGACGACTGTCTTCCCAGATGAAGACGATAACTTTGTCTTCGTCTGGGAGGATAAAGAACTTCGTCTTCCCCGACGAAGTTCTTCCTCTTTTATCGCTTCTTTGACGTCGATCGGGTGTCTAAATGAGAGGAGAGAGACCGCCGACAATGGAGCTGGAGATGATGTTGAAGATTTCAAAACCAAACCCTAGGGTGAAACTGTCATTTTTTAAAACTTAGGTTGGGGAAAATTTTTAGTTTTTAAAGTTTAGGAGGGAAAAAAGAGATAAAATTTTAAGAGGTTAGAGTTCCGTTAATTTTAACTGCTCATAGATGGATATTTGGGATTATCAAAATTAAAGGGGGGAAAACTTGAGAATGCAACATATCTTGGGTGGGAAATAGTCGTTCAGCCTTTACGAATATTTGAAATTAAGGTTTATCTGCAGTTAGTACAACAAGCCCAAGCCCAAGCCCAAACCCAAGGCACATCTCGGAGACCCTCTAAAAAATGAACCTACCTAACCAAAACCCTCATCTGAGTTCGTCTTTCCAAAACCCTCATTCCTATTCTATCTTATCTGTGCAACGAACAATGGCTCAAACCCTAGCACGCACGATCACCGCTCTTTCCACTCGCCACTCCAAATTCTCGCTCTTTCTTTCCAGGCGCCTCCACTCCACTGTCACCATCACCGCTCCTTCGCCTCTTCCTTCTCCCCTCTTTACCCGTCGCTCGCTGGCTCCTTTCTCTCACGCTGTCCAAACAATCTGTCCCTCTGCACGCTTCTCTCAAATACGATGCCGTGTCAACCGCTCCGGCAACTCCGCCTACTCACCTCTCAACTCTGGCTCCAACTTCAGCGACCGTCCTCCTACTGAGATGGCGCCTCTTTTTCCAGGCTGTGACTACGAACACTGGCTTATTGTAATGGACAAGCCCGGTGGTGAAGGTGCAGCTAAACAGCAGATGATTGATTGTTACATTCAAACCCTAGCTAAAGTTGTTGGAAGGTAATGTTGAATTGTTATTATCACAAAGGTTGGGGATGTTACTCGTTTCATTTTTTTTTTGGTCCGTTTTCTGTTTGATCACATACTTCTTGTTTTTTTATCAGTGAAGAGGAAGCAAAGAAGAAGATCTACAATGTTTCTTGCGAAAGATATTTTGGATTTGGCTGTGAGATTGATGAGGAGACATCAAATAAGCTTGAAGGTAAATTTGAACTTGCTCCAGTTCATCTTGTGATTTTTAATGTTTTGTTGTTTATTTAATCTAATGATTGTTAAAGATGTTAATGTATATGCTTGTTAACAGGCTTGCCTGGTGTTCTATTTGTGCTTCCGGACTCGTACGTTGATCCTGAATACAAAGATTATGGAGGTAAGACGATTATCAGAGTTACTCTTAGCTGATGTTGGTTAATGATAACTTTGCTCATTTAGCATCCAAATTAGTATTTTTTTATGTGTAGTTGAAATGTTTTCTGAATTGCATATTTTTTATGATAATGGTTTGCCAAACTTTTGTTCAGAAGTGATTATTTGAAACCCATCTTGTCACAGCTAAAGAGTCTTAGCTTACAATGTTTGGCGTTGAATGCTAATCGACTCAAAATCAATTGTCCCTCTTGACTGTTCTGTTCTTTCTGTTTTTGATGGAGCTTTTGATCAGAAGGGGAGAAACATGATGATGTTGGTATATATAGATTGCATTACACTGTTCTCACCTTCTGGCTATCAATCCATCTGTAATGGGATATTAAAATGGTGTGCTAATGTGTCAATTGAAATGATTTGTCACTGGTGACAGTTTATGCACGTTTCATGTTTATGCACATTTCATTCAAAGTCCATCTTGGCAAAGCTAAAGAGTCTTTGCGGACAATGTTTAGCTTTGAATGCTAATGGACTTAGATCAAATATCTCTCTTAACTGTTCTGCACTTTATATATTTGATGGAGCTTCAGATCAGTAGAGATGAAACATGATGAATGGTATTTGAATCACACACTCACAGATATGTATATTTTTCAGTGAAATAACCCACACACTCACATTGACAAAATTTTTTGCAGTGAGATAGTCATACACTGAACACTTTCCACACTGACACTAAAGATAATCAGAAAAAATCGTTTTACGCTTATCAATTGTAATGCCTTTAATGCTAATTATTTTTGAAAAACATATAGTGTTCAATACCTTGTATTGTTCTTTATTTATCACCAGTCCATCTTGGCAAAGCTAATAGCCTCAAATGGGTGATGCCTGGCTTTGAATGCTAATGGATTAATATCAAATTCCTCTCATTGTTTTTTCTGAGCTTTACATGTAGGGTTTCAGATTCAGTGGAGAGATACATGTATGTTTGATTGTTTTGGCATCAATCAGTAAACATCAGACTGCAAGTTCCCCAAAAATTTTTCAGCATTATACCTTAGTTTTCTTTTGTTTAGCTTTCTATGTATCATTAAAATGTTAAAATATTTGAATGTATAATTCAGAAGAGATTTAAGTTTTTACTTTGTTGCACTGAATCTAGTATGCTTAAATTTTTTTTTGGTAAGTAGTAGGCTTTGTCACAAGGTGTTATATTTTTGCTGGTTTGTTCTGGTGTTACTTTTCTTTAAGGATGATAAGTTTTATGTTTGCCTACTTGCATTGCAGCTGAGTTGTTTGTGAATGGAGAGATAGTTCAAAGATCACCTGAGAGACAGAGGAGGGTGGAACCACAGCCCCAAAGAGCACAGGACAGACCAAGATACAATGACAGAACCCGATATGTGCGTCGCCGAGAAAACATGCGGTGAAACACAAACTAAGGAAGCTGGTTGTATAGATCAATCTTGGAGTTGGGGGTAAGGAGTGGGAGCTTTTCAACTGGGGTTGTGGTTGAGGAAAGACATCATCCTCTTTGGGTTATTACATAGTTGAACTTAATATGGATTAATGTTGTACTAGCACCTTGAACTCATATGAATTATGGGATGCTATCTCCTTTGAGTTGATTATAAAACTTTATCATTTGGGATGCTTGAATGGGTGTCTTGATGTATTACCAAACGCTGTGCTATTTCCTGGTTTGTGGTCGCTTGATACTGTAGTGCACATGGATTTATATTCATATAGAGCAATATTATGCAAACCTATTATATACACACTTATATATGTTATCATATAATTGAGTTTTATTTGATCTTTAATTCAAAATCATTTAATTACATAATAATATATATAAGTGTGAATATATTTATGTATTAAAATATATATAAATAGTTTTATTGATTCATATAATATATCTGTCATAAATTTGCATAGTAATTTGGAATGTTGCAATTGGAACATTAATAACTCTTACTAAAACTATTTTAAGATAAATAATCGATCTCAGTAAACATGGAGGTTACGATCGTGAAAAATTCTATGAATTGATCATTGTCTAAGATTTTCCTCGAAGCGCTTTACCATAAAAAAATATTTATACAATTTCTTCTTTTTTTTGGTTCTATTTCTGTCTCAATTGACCCGGAGTGCTGGACTTCTAATTCCAGTCAAGTCATTAAATTATTGATGTGCTCCTTACTCAAAACTTTAAAGTCTTTATTACTATTTTTAAAACAAATTTGTCTTTCGCTTACGTTCAGGCGAGGGAAAATTCCTTTTTTTTTATTTTTATACACTATTCAATATTCTTTATAAGAAAAAAATGGACGGTGTTCGTAAAAGCGTATGACGTGTCAAGCAGCCGAGTGCGAAATATCTACACAAGTGACCAACAGGTAACAATAGCACAGAGCTTTTGTTGTAGCACATATCTGATTTTTGCAGTTTTAGGTTTCGTCTGTGCTTTCAGCCCTTCACTGGCATTTCCCAGGTACTTCTTTACTTCCGGTAACTCTTTCACTAATTATATTCAATTCCTTCTTCTTAAATACATCTGTGTAAAAAATTATCAATTTATATCTGCTGATTTTTTGTGATGAGTGACATTTAGGGTTTTTTATTGGAATTTGTTCATCTGCTGAAATCTTCTTCTTCATCTTCTTTGTTGGCTTTCTGGTTGGTTTCCTGGAAATGAAGGAAAATAAAGTATAAGAGAAAAAAAAAATGTTTTCTCTGGGGTATTGAGTAGAAGTAAAATTTAAAGTTAATGATTTAGTTTTGCGCATCATATTTAGTTTTTCCTGGGTGAGTTGTATGATTCCCTTGTATTGAAAAATTGATAAGTTTGTTAACAAGAATGTTAGTTTGTAACTTATAATATGTAGTTTATCAGTGGATGTAGTCATTTAGCTAATAATTTTTAGTATAAAAGGTAATATGGATTGTGGGGATTTTTGAAACTATCAATTTATTGAGATTTTCATAATTTTGATACAATGACCACGAAACTAATACATAATAGGAGTGTAGTGGGCTATTATATATTTTTATTTTGCACCTGTGATTTCTGCCTAATTGAATTGTTTGCTGTCCTGAATTTGTTATGATTGACTGTGAAAGTTGTACTGGCTAGTTTGACATTCTGACAATAACTATATTATTATTTCAGACTGTTATTATGGTGTTTAAGATTATGATCTGGCCCTTTTCCTGCCTGTCTGTTTTCAATGTTTTGACTATCTTAATTACAGACAGGCTGCAAAATTGTTAAAAACGGATAGAACACTTGGTAAATTGATTGATACTGTGACCAAGATCACCTCTCTAGTCCCTTGGATGCAGTGATATTCGGACAGAGGCACTTAGTAAAAATTCAAGGCTTTATTGGCAAATCTCTGTGTTAAACTGTCTTCTTTCACTTTTGTCTATAGTGCCTTCTATGCTTGACTATTATTAGTTGGTGCACTGGCCAAGATGAGCAGATCTGGTCAGAAAAAAGAAAAGTATGGAAGCAGTGACCTTTCCTTAGATAACTGCAATGATGGAACTGCTGCTCGAACAAGGCCTCTCAGTTTTCATGAGATAATAATTAGAAGGAAAAACAAGAAATCACCTGAAGAAATCAAAGAGGCAGCTAGGGGATCTGAGAATAAATCAGGGGATTGCACTATTGAGAATGTTTCTGATCATCGCGAATCTGAAAGGCATCACAAACACAATATAGATTCTTCTGATGGTGTTGACAAACACTTCTCAGAGGGAGTTGTGAAGCTCGATTCCCAGGGAAAAGAAGATACCATTCCCCCTAATGGTAGCAACTCAGTGAGGAGAGACAGAGAACGCCGTGAATCAGAAAAAAAAATTAGGGATGACAGTTTACCCAAACATAAACATAGAGAAGTTCTTCGATCCGAAATCAGACTGAAGGATGGAAGTCTAGCAAAAGAAAACAATACTGGAGAAAGTTGTAGATCAGAAATCAAGCTGAAGGCTGAAATGAAAGAGAAATTCACCAAAGATAAAGGCAAGGTTGACAAACAAATTCTTGGCCTGGGAAAAAATTATGAGTGGCCGAGTGAAAATTCCAAAGATGTAGCTGTAAAGAAGCATTCAAGAGATTTAACTGGGAAAGATAGACATGAGGGCAGAAGTGGAGAGAAGTCTGAAAGAGAAAGCAAGAGAAAACATCGGAGTGGAAATGATGAGAAAAATGGAGATGGAAATGCTGTGAAGAAACATGATCTAGGTAAGCGGCGTGATTCAGAGATTTCAGAGAGAAGGGAAAGGAAAGAATCTCAAAAATCTCATTATGGGGAATCAAGGTTGAAAAGGATGCGATCAAGGAGTCGAGAGCGTGAGGAAAGGAATAGAAGGTTGTCCATTTCTGTCTCACCAAAGGCACATCGACATACATCATATCATGGACGAGAGCATGAAGAACTGTTTGCACATTCTTCTAAAGGCAGGTCTGGAAGACATCATTCTGATATTGACAGGAGCAGAGGAACCAGTAATGGTTCAAATAATCACTATAGTAGGTGGCATGGTGGATCCACAAGTGGCCTTGGTGGTTATTCGCCAAGGAAGAGAAGAACTGACGCTGCTGTTAAGACTCCCTCCCCCGTTAGTCACTCCCCAGAAAAGAAAAGTGCCAAGTGGGATGTTGCACCATCAGATTCAAACACTGTTTCTGATCCAGTTCCATCCACTTTCCAAATGTCAAACCAAAATGCATCAGTGAACGCAGATGAATTGGTTAGAGCTACTTCTCTCACTTCAAGTGAAGTGAAGCCTCTTGATGTGGCTTCAGTTTCTGCTTCTTTGACAAGGCAAAATATCTCCATTTACTCTCATCAGCTGACACAGGCTACAAAGCCTTTGAGGAGCCTTTATGTAGATAATGTACCAGCTTCAGTCTCGGAGAAAGCTGTGATCGAATTTCTTAATAATTTCTTGCTTTCATCTGGTGCTGATCAGATTCGTGGATCCCAACCTTGTATTAGCTGTGTTGTAAGTGTCAAATATATTATTCAGGGATGTACTTGTTATTTTTGTAATGTACATTATTACACATTCCAATCTGATTTGGCTCACAATCTTTTCAATGCAGATACAGAAAGACAAAGGCCAAGCTGTTATAGAATTTCTTACACCAGAGGATGCTACTGCAGCACTTTCTTGTGATGGCATTTCTTTCTTTGGCTCCATACTCAAAATCAGGCGCCCCAAAGACTTTGTTGAAGTTGCAGTAAGAATGATGATTTTTTCAACATATTACTCTTTCTTTTTATATTAGTCTTATTGGCTCGATACCTATTTTCTTCTTTCTTTTCTTTTGTTTGACAAGAAGCAAGATACATATTGACTTATTTTTGTGCAATATTGAATTTGATTACATTTTACATGTAACTATATTAGGGGGAGCTATATGGTGATTGATTGATTGATTTAAGTTGTCACCTTTTTTTTTTTTTCCTTTGTAGTTCTCTGTTTGACTGCTTGTAGTTATTGCACATACAATTACCCGTTATCTCTTTGAATTCATCAAGAAGTTGCTCTCTCTCTCTCTCTCTCTCTCTCTCTTTTTTTGGTTAGGGGGCAGGGGAACTTTACAGATTTTCGCTCACCTGTGGAAGTGATCTAGCTAAAATTGGGTTTTGTCACATTGTTAATCGGCGTTTTTGGTGTTAATTACAGTTGTGGATAATACTGTCACAGACATTTTGAGTAGGTCCTTACCAAGATTTTATGTCCCTTGCATGATCGTTATCATTTGGTATCAAAGCCTAATTCTATTCCGTTCTAAGTTCAATCCTCTCGACTTTCTATTAAATGCAGCTTTCTCAACTTAATTCAAAATGCAAATTCAAGATTTTTCACAAAGGAAGTAATCTCTTTCAAATGACCATTCAACATCAACTTTGGTGTTTTCTTGTATTGTCAACATCCATCAGATTGAGTTACTGCTCTAGTTTACCTGCCAAGATTTAAGTTATTCTCCTCCGCCAAGAAGCAAGTAGACTGGAGCAGCAGTGCAATCAGGTGAATGTTCCTAACAAACAAGAGAACACTAAAGCTGATCTTGAATGGTCATATGAAAGGGATTACTTCATGTAAAATCTAGAAACTGCATTCTGAATTAAGTTGAGAAGTTGCATTTTATAGAAAGTCAATGTGTTTGATTTTTTTTTTTTTTTTTTGTTTCAGGTGACATGAATGAAGATTAGGCTTTGTAACAAATGATGTGAACTAGGAAAGGGGTAAAGCAAGAAAAGGAAGAAGTAATAGAAATGATAGATTTGAAGGAGAGAAGCAAGAAAGGGGAGAAGTAATAGAAGAATAGAATGGGGAATAGGTAGAATTGGGGGAAAAACATCTTTATTATCAATTCATATTTTCAAGTCATCCTCCAATAGTAACTTTGGTCTTATTTCATAGGGCTAAATCAGAATAACATAAGAAATATAGCTACTAAATAAAATTAATTAATCAGAGGAAATAAAATCTCCTCCTAATAGAAAAGAGGAACAACATAAACAAGTCTTCTTTTATGTAAACTTAGAAAGAAAAATAAAAACAAATTGTAGAGATTAGTAGATCCTTGTTTTCTCTAGGTTGCCCTACATCAAGTGGTCTATGATATGATTTGATTGAATCACATAGTTTCTTTTAGGTTGGAGCTGGATATAAACTGTTTCCAAAAGATTGTTGGCAATACCTAAATTTAAATAAAAATTGAGAGATATAATATGCATCTGATAGGATTAATTGATAAAAAGGATATAATGACAATTGTTTTTTGAGACTTCTTGTTAAAGTCTTTAGGAGTGATTTTGAGGCTTTGACTGATTGGATCTTAAAAATGTTATAATCATTGTAGAAGTCTAACCACATGCTTGAACACCCTCTTCTAGAAGTCCTTGTTGTGCTAGGACAACTTTGGCATTTTGAAAGTTGAAAGCAAAATGTACATTGAAACTTACAGACTTCATTTTGTTCTAAACACTCTTGGTTTCTTGGATAATGGATTTCCATCCAAAACTTTGAGTCCATGCCCTTACATTTTTGAAATTGCAGAATATGGAAGTGGCTTATAGTCCTCAAATTTAGGGGAATGACTTGTAATTCTGACTGAGATTCTTAGTTTTTGTAGTGATTTCTTTGTACTTTAGAAGCAAATCTTGATTGATTATTAAACTTCAAGCTGGGTTCATGCTGGTAGCTTAGTTAGCTTTCTACTGCACATAGAATATCTGTTTTCCCCGCTACGTGAGATATTTCTGACTGGCATGTTGGAATCTCTTAAATAGGGTGTTTATGTTGGGTGTGTTGTATTTCACGTCTGGATGGTGACGAAGCTGTCTCCTAAATAAGAAGATTCCCTGGTGTAATGACAAATTTGATGCACTTCAAGCTTATATTCTAGCAATGGTTTTGGGTCATTGATGTAGGCTGTTCTACAGTAACTTTTTCTAATGATATGTGGTACAGTATCTGCTTTATTTGATGTTGAACTTTTAAATTGATCTTGAGATGTTTTATGATAACTGTTGATTCTTTGGTTGTTGTCTGAATACCAAGTTTTTTATTATGTAGTTCAATGTATGATGAACAGATATAACAATTACTATTTTGTGTTGATTATTTAACCTGTTGACACTTGCACGCGGGTGCACCAACTTTTTTGAACCCTAACCCTTAGAAATCTTTTTATTAGGTTTTCTAAGGATGTTGTTTCTGTGTGTGAATCTCTTGTCTGAAGGCAACATAACACAGTTTTTATCCTTAGTGCATTTGCATAAAATTACCACCTTATATGAAAAAAGATAAAGAGGAAAAAATTCTGTAATGGGGGAGCTCTTTGAGGTCTGGAGGGAAACTATTTCCTGTTTCATATTTTCACTTAATGATGGTTTCCTTCAGATTGTTTATCTTAACATAACGAATGGGTTTATAATAAGCTCATGGAAGTCATCCAAATTCAAAAAATAGGGTCTTCTCCTTATCCTTGTCACTGGACAGCTAGCTGAATATTTATGTAATATTATTATCCACTATCTTTAATGTTAACAGACCTTAGGGTATTTTCCTTGCATGGGTTGTTCGACCATGTAATGAAAATTTAATGGACTTCATAATTGATCAAAATTTCACTTACTCTTACACCTATTTCTCATGAGTTGTCATTAAACCTTAGTGATTCATATGCTATGTTTAGGTTTTTCTATTCCATTAGTATTTCATTCAACTACTACTTTCAACTGCTGCTTTGCAGTTCCTGAGGTATATTGTGGTTACTATCCATGTAGCAGGTTTTCAGACAGTTGCTATTTTCGTGCAGAATGGTGAAGAGAAATCAGTGGCAGCGGCTGCAGCTGATGCAATAAGTGATACTGTGAAGGATTCACCTCACAAGGTATGCATTTAGAGTTGCATTAGTTAGACATGATGTTTGGAACTTGTATTTACTGTGTTTATGCGTTGGAGGTTCCTAAATCTCAATAATCATAAATTTGTTTTATTTATTTTCCTTATTTGTTGTTAAACTGTCTGTTGGTGGGATAATATCATTCCTTAGGCATTAATGAAGATTTAAGCTTATTGTAGTATTTCCTTTTCATATATGAAGAGTTAAGATTCATTGTACTATTTTTTTTCTCTTTTCCACACTCATATCTAATATATCAGTGGTACAACATTGTCTATTTTGTTTCTTTGAACAATACTTTCTCAGTTTGTTCTGCTTGTGAAGAAAAAAATTTTTGATTTTTAAAATTGGATACTTACTCTGAATTGGATTCTCAAAATGTCATTCTAATCATCCCTAAACCCTACTATTTATTCACTTCAAATCCTAACTTGAGTTGGACTCTTAATCATAATTGGTAATCTGTTAGGAAAAAGTTTTTAGGTGAAATATGTGTGCGCAGTTGTGAAATGGGATTGAACAGTTATGAAACATGTGTAGTCTGTATGGTAGCTACGAAATGGGATTCAACTATTATGGAACATGAATGGTAGGTATGGGTTGTTATGAAATGAGATTGGGCAGTTATGAAACATGTATGGGTAGATATGAAATGAGCCAGCATAAAAGAGAGATTGGGGAAGGAGAGAAAGGAAGTAAAGAAATTGGGTTTTGTTTAGGCAACGTTTGGCTGATTGAGGGAGAGATTCTAGCCTTTCAAAAGCTACACAAATTAGGGAGAGTTCAAGCCTCTGGAATAGCTAGAAATGGCGAGCTCCAACATATAGAATGGTTGGAATTATCCATTTGTTGACTGCTTTGGGTAGTGAGTAGTAGACTGATTGTAGTACTGAATGTCTAAATTGTTGTCCTGCTAAGTAATATAAATAGAATCAGATCTTTATGCATCATTTTCCTCTGTTTTGTGTGTGTTTGGTTGTGGTTGGATTGTGTTCTTGCTGTTTTTGGTTGAGAATTGCAGGTAGAACCTAACATAATCCTTAACCTAATGTATAATTATTAAATCCTAACCTTTATTAAATTTTCAAATCACTTACAAATAAATATTAATTTCTTAAATCATCCCAGTTTTGCAAATTGTTCCGAAAGCGCCTCTATGATGGTGCCTAACACTTTCCTTCTTATGTGAAGGTGGGAGTGGGACATGCTCCTGGTTTAATTCATTTGTCTCCCAGATATATATAGGTCACCAAGTACTATTAACTCACTATAGTTTCTGAGATATTATTGATGCATTGCACTTTCTTGGATTGGAATTTTGATAAGAAGCAAATATGTACTATGTTGTCTGACACTGACTGAACCTGTACCACTTGTTAAATGCTGTTGAAAATCAAATATTTAGCATCTTTTATTGACTTTTTTGTCCTTTTGCATTGTTGGTGCAGATCTTCATTGGTGGAATTTCAAAGACTTTTTCATCTAAAATGGTAATATGATTTCAAAATTATTAAGTGATATTGCCTTCACAATGGCTTACATTCCCATTACTGTGCTCCCTCATACTCTCACTTCAAACTTTCTCCTGTTCTCTCCTTTTTGTCTCCTTTTCTCCTTTTGTTAACATATCTCTATTATTAATCCCTTAATGGTAATGTTGATGCACTTATGAATTTCAAGATCATGGAGATTGCTTCTGCTTTTGGACCTTTAAAAGCGTTTCACTTTGAGGTCAATGAGGATCATGATGAACCATGTGCTTTTCTAGAGGTAATAGAGCATGCTTGTACTTATGTGTTATATATTTTTTTTTTTTGAGAATGAATTCAACAACAGGTAAAATTTGTGAAGTTATTTTGAGAGTTTTATCCTCATTTAGATAGTACTTTTTTATACCATCCAGGGTCGCCTGTATTTAGTTCATACAGTTTGAGGGGTCAGATCTGCCTTATTTTGAATTTGTTATTTGCTATTATTGGAGAGAACTAAGTGTCAACTTTGTACACTGATTTGCTGCGTAGTCTATGTGCTCGTTTGATGTTCTTTGGCTTTCTGAGAGAGATTGTTTGCCAATTAACTCATTAAGCTAAGTAATCTGATTCTGGTTGAGTGCTTCTGTTATATGATCTGGAATCTGTTAAATCTACTGTCAGCCTTGAATTTATTTGTTTGTCTGTCTTTATATAAATTATCACTTCTCCATAATCTCTTTTTAACTTTTGCAATAAATCTCCTTTCTCTTCTGACCTTGGGAGTTGGGGTCTATGACACAGTATGTGGACCGATCAGTTACCCAGAAAGCTTGTGTGGGTCTTAATGGCATGAAATTGGGAGGTCAAGTACTAACTGTTGTTCAAGCTATTCTAGATGGATCATCCTTGGTACTTTTTCAATACCCTTTCTTATAAATTTTGACTGGGGACTGCAGTTAGCCAGTCAGTTCTCTTTCATTATTTGTTTTATATTTCTTGTTATGTGTGCTAATTATAAGGAGCAACACGTGCTAGGAAAATAATGGAAGCTCATCATTCTATGGGATCCCTGAGCATGCAGTTCCACTTCTTGAGAAGCCCACTCAAGTCCTGAAGCTTAAAAATGTGGTATGCTATCAGATATCTATGTAGTTTATTTTGACTATTTTGACTGTTTGTTTCTTCCCAAATCTGATATTCTATTTTCTTTCGTGATTAATTTACTCAATATTCTTCAAATAAAATTGGTATATTTTTTCAATGCTAATTAGTTCAATCAAGAAGGCCTTTCATCTTTGTCTGACTTGGAAGTTGAAGAAGTACTGGAAGATGTGCGATTAGAGTGTGCAAGGTGTGTTGAAGGACATTTTTCCATTTGAGTTTTTGTCCACGGTTCTATAAGCCAATTAATGGATATGGAATTTATTTTTGTAAATTAATGCTGCAGGTTTGGTACTGTTAAATCTGTTAATGTTGTCAAGTACGGAGATAGTAACGTTGACAACCTAGACATGTGTGAAGTCGGTGGCTATGTGGCATCTGCAGGAATTGAAGAAAACTTGAGGTGTAATGAAAGAAATGTGAAAGCAGAAAGCTTAAAAGAAGCTATGGACAATCAATCAGAAGAAATCAAGGGATTAGAGTTTCCGCTTGATGCCAAAGAAGTTAAGGAAGTTGAGGAAGGCAACAGAGTTAGTGATAATAACCCAGTTGGTGGCGTGGTGCTGGATGAGCCATGCCCACTGGATAGGCATGATAGTAACATGGCTGCTGAAGGCCTCATGCGGCAGAGCCTATCCAAAACACTTTCTCCAGAAGCTGAGCAACCAAACACCTTGAAGGATGGTACATGCTGTCATGAGGACAAAGTTGCTTGTAGAATTGAAATGGACGGCATCAGTTTGGATAATAAATTGTCAGCTGAAGAAGAATTGAATCTTGATGAAGTCAACAGAAACTTGCAGGAAGCTTCTGCAGGATTTGATGGAAGTGTGGAAACACACTCAGATTCAATTGAGAATGGTGGCAAAGAGAAACAGGATAATAATCTTGCACGGATATTTGAGCAAGGCTGTGTATTTGTGGAATATCGAAGAACAGAAGCGTCATGCACAGCGGCACATTGTTTGCATGGACGATTATTTGATGATCGGATTGTGACAGTTGAATATGTCCCTTTGGATCTTTACAAGAAGAGGTTTACAAAATGAAACTGTTTGGGAACATTGCAGTCAGATAGGAGATAGAATTGGTTGGTGTAATTTCATGCGTTGGAAGTATGCCAAATTTTGACCCTTTTCCCAGATGGTCTTTATGGAAAATCAACTTGAATAGCTTGGTTTTGAATCCTTCAAATGGGATGGTAGGCTTCATCTGGCAAATTGGAGCTTGGCTATGTAAAAATGGGTGATGGCAATGGATGGATGGTGTATGAAAATGGAGGTGAGGTGAGGTAAGTTGTTGCAGTTGTAGCTTGATTTAGGTTATGGACAGTCCATTCCATACATGAACTGAACTTGTGAGGTTGATTTAATTTAGATTCATTTGTATTTGATAGATGATGTATTTTTTACTATTGGTCTGTTCACAGAGTCAATGCTTTAAATCATGTTTACAACTTATTGGAAATTACCATAATATCCTCAATATAGCAAACTTGGAGACATGAGATATTATAATCCAAAGTAGAGCTAAGCTTGAGTTTGGTTACGCACAAGCTTGGTTTGGCTCTAGGGGTATCAAACTCGACAAGTTCGATGATATTGAGCTTGAGTTTGGTTGGTGGTGGTAACATCTTTTACACTGGCATATTCTAATTTATTAATAAAAGTTGCTTTTGTGTACCTTGATGTCTGACGGAATTTCTTGGCCAATGTTTATGTACAAGTTGTTCTTCAGGTCAGAGACAATAGTAAAACAAATATTAATTCAACGCTTTAATTATTATATCCTAATAATACAAAAAAAAAAGGTTAAATTAATTAATTTTCATTTTATAAATTATCCTATTCATTGAGATTTTTTGTTTTATGAAAATATATTTTCAGTTTTCAGATTTCGATTCTACCATTGAAATGGTAATGAAAAAAATCTGAAAGATATTTTTAGTGTTTAATAACAATAAAAAAAATATATATATATATATATATATATATATATATAATATTAAATTAGATAATTTAATAAAATTTAAATTGAAAGATAATGTTTTAATATCAAAATTGAAAGATTATTTTAAAAATTATCGAATATAAATTATCATTATGTTTGATAAAATTCGATAAAAATAAATAATTATTATATTTAATTAAAGATAATAAAAAATATTAGTATATTATTTTATTAAAATATCTTTAAATATAATTATTTTCAAATAATTTTTATATTAATTAAAAATAAGAGCATTTTTATCATTAAAAAATTTAATAAATAATCATATAATTATAATGAAATTAAAATTATTTTAATAATTTTTTAATATTTAAAATAAATATAATAATTAGATTACTTTTAGTATATAAATATTATAATAAAAAATTATTAAATTTTTTATTATTTATAAATAAAAAAATATAAATAATAAAAAATGGATATTAAAATTTATAAACCCTGATCAATTGCCGCAGAGTATTGACCAAAGCCCACAAAGCCCAAGTGAAAAGTTCTACTGAATCTGCAAGTAACAATTTTCAAAGAATTTGAAAATTAAAAACGAAAGAAAAAGAAATTCACTCGAAAATCGATATCATTATCCAGCCGCACACTCTTTTCCCTCGTCTTCTCCAAAACACCACTCGAAACAATGGCAGCACCGGGACTGTTGCTGGCTAACACTTCCAACTTATGCTTTCGCCGCCCTCCACATCTTTCTCCTAAAACCAATTTACTCTCTTCAGACCTGGGTTTCCTTACTTCACAATTGAGTGGCATCAGAATTTCGTACAACCACCCTGACGTGGCAAAGCTCAATCCCGTTTCCTCCCCTTTCGCTCCGGCTCTTCAACCCGTTGCACGTAATTCTCTGTTTCTGGGTTTCTTTCCTTTTGTTTCCATATATTATTGTTTGTATCCATTTCTTTTAAGTTTAAATATGCATTCGTCTTTACTCTTTTGAGAATAAATCATTGATGAAATAATGCAATAATTGTGTTTTGTATTCTCGAGATTATAAAAACTTAAGCTTGTTCTTTTTAGTTTAACATGAAGCTGAAGTTTTTGGACTTGGTTATGATAATTTTAAGTGGGCATACATCAGATTCAGTAGGAATTTTAGGAGAAAATAGAAGCTCTGTTGTAAACTTAATCGGTTTATGGAACCTGTTGAAGGATTTTAGATTTTGCTCATGCATATTTGTTTATTGGTTCTCTTGACTTTGTTTTTGAGGGCACATCTTAAGGAAGACTTTGCCGAAACTCTTACAAGAGTTAACACTTTGCAATTCATCGGTATGCCTTCCAATCCAATCATGAGAAGTTATCAAAATTTACATGATTTTCACTGTTGAGAGATTTCTTCAACGTGTTTTGTTAAGACATAGATTAGTATGATACCCTTCATTATGTAGGGGTTAATTAGAGGCTAAGAGATTATCCCAGAGCTGAAATTCAAGTTATGTGGATGGTTATAAAATTTAGATAAGCGTGATGAAGAAAATGAATTCTACAAGTTCACTCGCATTCATTATCTTTCTCATCCTTTTGGCTCTTCTCAGGGGAGCAGTGTTCTGGTGTTTAATAAGCAATTCTTATTAATATAGTGTTATTGTTGTTTTTGAATATCATTGATGGGCATTAAAAGCTCGGAAGATTGACATGGTTCCTCCTTTTTTGAGTGTATTGGACAATTAATGTATGTTTCATAATGTTATCAAGCTTGGTATGTTTATTGGGAACTGTGAAGTTTGCTTTCTTTGTTGTTCTCAATTTGCTTTCCATATTGCTGATAATTCTTGTTTATTTTGAAAAACAACAATTTGATGAAGGTGTGATAATATTTGTTGCAAATTGTACGAATAATAGTCACTGAGACTGCATTTACAATGGTTGTGAAATCCACTATCTAGCTTTGTGTTTTCTTAATGATTTTCTTAAACCATTTTGTTTGCCTTTATCTGACAAATACAATGAATTGATGATACATGAATTGCTGTATATAATATGATTCATCTTTCCAGGGAGAGTTTGTCCCTTAACTGGGAAGAAAGCAAACAGGGCCAACAAAGTATCCTTCTCAAACCACAAAACAAAAAAGTTGCAGTTTGTAAACCTACAGTACAAGAAAGTTTGGTGGGAGGCTGGTAAGCGCTATGTAAAGCTGCGTTTATCAACCAAGGCTTTGAAGACTATAGAGAAAAATGGATTGGATGCTGTTGCTAAGAAGGCTGGGATAGATCTTCGAAAGGAATAAATAGATGCTTTCAGTTGCTGGTAAAGCTGCTCTGCTTACTGTTTCCTTGTTTTTTTAAATCTGTTCTCACTATGTATTGTTTTATTTTTGTTGGATTCTTCCATTGAATCGAGGAAAAATTAATCGTTAAGCCAACAGGTTTTTGTAATTTTTTTTTTTGAATTATCTTATTCCTAGTTTTATAAGTAAAACTTTACATAAACATGATTTTCTTTTGTCAAGGTGTGCATAAATTTTTGTGGGGATCAAGCTAAGATTGTAAAGCGAGAAAAAATGTGAAAGACAGCATCATTGTGCAGATATGATGCCCATATAACTTTGATTTCAAAGTAGTTGCATTCTAAAATCGACGTATGTTGTATAACTATCTGACATTGGAACATGAACTCATAAATAATTCACCAACTAAAGAAGCAAAATAGCATAACCGTGTGGCATTTAAGTCATGTTCTCTTCTACATCGGAGAATAATATGCATTGTAAATGAGAGGACTTGCTTGGGATTGAATGTGATGCTCAAATGAAGACTGGAACTTCCTTAGAATGCATTTTTCATTTAAAGGGAGCGAAATTCTAACCCCAGGTTTTCAAAGAAGTAATTTGGCATAATTTCCACATTGAAAGATGCATCAGGTACTCAGATTTTTTTCCCTCAGCCAATGGATATGAACAAAAGGTTTATATCATAGTTCATAAGCACACCACATGATATCTATACATAAGTGTATGTGTGTGTGTTGATATTAAGGTCAAAATCTTGTCCATATGGAAAAATGGCCAAGCTTCATCACATCTTCCACTGTCCTTAAATTTTGGCTAGGACTTTTGACCATTTTGTAACATAGTGTTTTTCTTTGCATGATATTGGTAACCAGGAGAGTTCATAACAATCAGTTTGGGTATCAAAAATTGTAAAAGTTATCAGTATCACATTGCCATACAATTGCAGTACCAACATTCTATATGGACTTTCAGCTTGTATCTGGACATCACCAAATATCCAATGGAACTATGCATTGGCAGTTTCCCTCTGTCCATCCAGTATTATTACAAATCAAATTCAATTTTCTTGACTTAGCTTTTTAGGTTACCAGCATGGCTGTGAGTTGTCACAAAGGACACAATATAACCTTGAATGTTGGACCAAACAAAATTCTTCTTATCATCCAGAATGAAGCATCCCTCCCTCTGGCTAAAACCTGGAAAAGATAAACAGAAAGAAATTAAAAAAAAGAAAAATTTATTTAACTTCTATCAGTAATGTATGAGATACATCACTGACAATGAAAATATATTATATACATACAGAGACAATTTAAAAAAGAAAAACATTGGGGAATTTAACATACTCATAATTAATTTACATTCATAAATGGCCGAGATTGTTGAAGTTACATGTAGAATTTGTCATCTAAAAGGTTCAACTGGTGCAGTTTCCTCAAGAAGAGCAGCAGCCTCGAAGCATTCGACTGCTTCCAGGGTTGATGCACTGGCATCAGCTTTGTACAGCAGCCCAAGATTGTACCAAGCTGCAGGGTTCGTCCGGTCAAGTCGAAGGGCATCAGTGAGGAAGCTTCTCACTGTCTTCATTGATTCCCCACCAATCCGTCTGAGGATGCAGGCGATGGATATTAAGCTTGGGACGTGGGTGGGATCAGCATCTATCCCTTTTCTGAATGATATCAGAGCTTCTTGGTGCAGACCCTTTGCTTCATTTAGTAAACCTGACAAAATCATCAACATTAATCCTGTATTTCCGTTAAAAAATCAACTATAAAACATTTAAGCAAAGTATTCAAGAGATTTTAATCATAATAAAGTTTGAATAGTTGAAGCAATATATTTCTAAAGAAGCAATAGGTAGACACCGTCCAAAACTCAGAAAAAAAGGCCTATTGTGGAGGCTGTAAATTGTTGATATCAAAGAGCAAAGATAGTAACTCACTTAAGAAGTTTAAATACACACAGGAAAAGGTTGACTGATTATAGTGAGGAAAGAATGAGATTGAGGAATATTGAGTAGGATATCATTGAAAACAGTCATATAAACAGTAAGGAGAAGAAGCATAAATGCAAGAGTCAAAGACTGTAAACAAAACATTGTATACCTGTGGAGTGCCATCCAGATGCAGAATAAGGACTGATAGCCTTGGATTTTGAAAGACAAATCTCCGCATCCCGCCATTGAGACAAACTTGTGTACAAATTAGCTAGATCATGCCATGTTTCTATTTCCAAAGTCCTATCATGATTGTCCCTTTTCTGCAAGAAGAAATCAAATGAAGAAAGTAATCAATCTAGCAATTGTTCAATCAAACTTTTGACAATGTTATTTGCTTGTTCAGCTCAAGTTAATCTTTTAAAAAACTAAGTCACACCTCATATGAGCTTTCAGCTAGATGCAATGTCAAATATGGTAGCATGCCTTAGAATTACAGGACAGATATTCATATCAAATAGATAATACACCTTAAGAAGATTCTTCCCAGCACCCAAGTGTTTCTTTCGAACTTGGAGAACAGCAAGGAGGTGTGTATATGTTTCTATGGCATCTGTTAGTCGGCCCTGTGCAATCTGGAGTTTAGCTTTAGTTCGCAGTAGTTCTCCTTGCTCCCACTTCCCTGTCTGATCTAGAGCAGCATTTATTACAGTCTCCGCATCAACGAACTGTTTCTGAGCTGACAATATTCGAGCCAAAAGGATATTTCCTTTAACATTACTGCCAGCCTCAACCTGCAACAGTTGTTTTGCATAATAAAGTGCCACATCCAACTTCCTCCGCTCAGAATTTTCTAAACAAAGATGGAATACAACATATGGATCTCTTTCTCTCATCATTCTTGCAGCAGTTTCCAGTGCCTCCAGAGCCTCAGACTGCTTCAAAGTTCTCTCAGAATCAGAAACAACGTATCTCGACTGAGCTGACAGTAAAATACCCAGTAAACAGTTGGCAATGCTAACCATCTGGCCACATCTTCCATGAAACTTGGAAAGTGCCTTGCGAGCATAAGTTATTCCTTCCTCAATGCATACCCTATTCTCTGCACAAATCTTCGAAGCCAGCAATAATTCCATTATGCAGTCTGAATTTCCTCTGTGGTTCAATAAGTTCTTCAAAAGATTCAAAGCAACCATGTATTCCCCTCCTCCATAATAACAAAGAGCAAGAGTACAATATCGCTCTTTTCTTTCCACGATCCCAGGAAGTAACTCTTCAACCTGATGGACCAGAGCCCACAATTCCCCTGAAATAGACAAGGCAAATGAAAGGTGATCTATAATTGATGGGTCCCATCCAGTTCTTCCGAGAACAAATTTTCTCAGTAAAATCAGTAGCAAGAGAACAGCCTCTTCTATGTTGTTTCTTGGCACAAAAGAACCTTCCATCTGTGAACGTAGATTTGGAGGGCTTGCATCAGTACCACTGTATAAAAGAAAAACTGCAAATTCCTTTTCTATCTTTGTGAGGGTTTCTGTGTCAAGATTCCAATGATACAGAAGAGCCCGCCTATATGACAAAATGGCTTCTTGGGGTGACCCAGCAAGTTTCCATAGTTCTGGAAGCAATTCAACAGCTTTGTTTATAATATCTTGCAGTTTACAATCTACAGAGTAGTTTTCTGGAAAGCCTTCAGGTAATGCATGCTCAACAGTATCTAATATAACTTGGCATGATTTAGCAGCCTCTACAAAAGTAACAAAACAGGGCAGGAAGAAGATTAGGTATGCCTTGATTATAACAAATTTTCCACCTAGAAGGCAATTATTTTTCAGGATCATTCTTTTGTTTATACTGATGTGAGAAGGATGGAGGGAGAGAGAAAGAATCACAGAAACATATGAAGACTACAGCTATGTGAATTCCACAAAAACTTTGATGATTACAAAAAGATATATAAATTAGAAACTTTTTGAAGAAATGATGAGAATATTCTTACTTAATATTTTGAATGTCATATTCATCACAATTCTACTGGAAAGAAAATTTCCCAAAGCAATCTCATGACTAGAAAACATAAAGATAAAATGGACAATAACTTAAAAATGACGCAAGGATAACCATAAATGATAGGGAGAATAAGATGAACAGCATACCTTCAAATCTTCCAAGACCTTGCAATGATTTGGCTTTGAGAAAAATAGCTTCAAGAAGTAAACTAACAGCATGCATAGACATTGCTGGGGAAGCATCGCTTTGAGAATGGCGCCAGTTTTGTTCACATCTTCTTGAAAGGGAAACTTTCATCTTGGAAGTCACAGATGGAACATCTATTCCTTCGAATACATGAAGTGAAGCTTCTATGTTTCCTTTCTGAAACTCAAGCCTTCCTAGTAACGCTCTAGCTTCCTGAGATCACGACAATTGCTTAGCTTTATGACATGCTGTGAAGATATTAAATTTCATTGAAGCAAATCACAAGGCACCATGGACATATCGTCAACCTCCCAAACTATATGGAAATGAGCCATTTTCCAAAATCCAATCATGTACTATTGTAGCCAACTCTCAGAGTATATGGTTTGACACAGTTGGACAAATAGGCTTAATGATAGTTCCATTATACATCATTCAAATTATCATGCAAAATTTCGTCAAATAATTGAATTATCAGCATGAATAGTAAGTCATCAATCATATACATATATATACATAAAAAAGCCACTAACATGGAATGAAAGATTTCAGAAGTAGCAAGGCAAACCATCTTTGGTAATTCATTGAATATAAAACTCCCACAATAAAATGCTGAACCCAAGGGCATTGTGCATAATGAATTATGAACAAGTGGTTGCCAAAAATTTTAACAAGACTTACCTGAAGCCTCATGGAAGATCATAAGTAAACAATCCTTCCATAATTTCCCAGATGACTTCTGCTGAGTGGTGTAAGGAATTACATAATGTATATTTTACCATTATAGAAAAGAAAATTTTCAAATAGGATGAATCACCCAAGCTTTGAATTAATTAATACAAGTTACCATCCTTGCAAAACACCAGGGGGAAAATAGCATCTAAAAAAGAAAGGAAAACTTGCTCGAAACAAGATCACCCAACTAGCATTTCCATTATCTAGGCTAATACCGCCTTAAAACGACATTATGATCAATTGAAACATATACGCAGAACACTTAAATAGACTTCACTCAGATACTTTCTTTTAATGATCCATTGAATTAGTGCCACTATTGAGTCAAATATGTTAGCTTAAAGCACTGATGGATTTGTCTCTAACATAAAATTATTCACTCAAGAAAATATGTTCAGCACACAAAGATTCGACCCCATTGGGTACTACGATTTTGTAAATATGATCTAATTCATTCAGCTAACTTAGTCAAGCAGAAATGAAAATCAAAATAAGAGAAAAAGCAGCCTACTGAAAATGCAAGAGAGACACAAAGCTTAAGTGAAACAAACCTCGTAGTTCAAATAACCACTTTCACGAAGACATGACTCTGCTTCTTCAATGTTGCTATTATCAACTTTTGAATCCATCTCACCAGGCCGAGAAGAATATCCACTAGCAGAATAGTCCCGAGTTGCCAGGGACTCTGATGAAGAAACTAATTTATCCACTCTTAATTGTTGATCCTCTGAATAAATGCATTTTATCATCTTCCTCAACCTCGATTGGACTCCAAATTTCTTACTGAACCAATTCTTAATTCCCATTATGTTTCATCACGCTTGAAATCCTCCTAAAATATCATCAACAACAAAAGAAAATTAAAATAAACTGAAACATTAGAACTAGTTAAAAGACTTGAATACCATAACCACAAGTCGATGGACGTGAGAAAATAAACACATATAGATAATAGAGAATTAAAACAAGATAGGAGCCTCATGAAACTAAATCCTAATAACCTTCAAATTCTAATAATCCTAATTATTAAAAGATAATGGCAGACAATTAAATTAAAAACACTCAATCCTAAGAGATAAAGGACTAAATAAACTTAAATTAGTCCCATTCTTCTTAAATTACAAGCACAATTCAATGCCTATACAGTCTTCAATCACGAACAAACACTTAATTTCTAAACACCAGCAAAGTAATTTTGTGTGGCCCAAAAACCGGGAAGAAATGAGAGGCTTCAAACCCAAAATACAAAAATTCTAACGAGCTTTCTTCTTTCTCTCTAACTACTAAAACAAACGATCATGCTTAAGATTGAGACTATCTCGCACCGCAAAACAACAAAACAGAAACACCAACCTTAAAAAGCGAAACAATTCAGGAGGAAAAAGAAAAGAAACGACAACCCCGGAAAGGAATCCAGCTAAACCCAGATAAATTTAGGTGCTTATTTCCACAGGACAAAACAGAAAACGCAATCATTTGAAGAAAAAAAGTTGACAGTAAAATTCACTGAAACAGACTGGTTACAGCGTGACGAAGAAAAGAGCATTAAGCAAACAAGATCAAACAAGCTCCAAAAAGAAAAGCACCTTTTCATGGTAAAAAAGAATTGACCGAGCCCACAATTCACCACCTACTTGACAATGCATCTCTCTCCACGAATTTTAACAGAGAAAAAGTCCCCCAATTTTTCTCTCGTCAAGGAAGAATCCAAAGCATCATCATCATATTTCTCTTACTTGCAGACTTTTAGTCGTTTGATTTGATTTGGTTATTTGTTGGTTTCTTGACAGATTTCCTTGAGTTTGAAAGAGAGTGTCAGCATTAAATTCTGACATCTAACAGCGGCGAGGCTTGTCTGAAAAGTGTGAATGAGCGGAGAATATAAATAAATAAAAATAGTTCATTATTAAATATCGCTTCGATTCATGTGCGGGGCCCAGTTTGAAAAAACCTCCTCCAGCTGCCGGCCACGTTGGAGCTCTCTTCTCACACAAGCTTCCTCTGACACTTTGACTAAGATTATTGTTAATTATTATTATTTTAATAAACAGTATAAATAATTCAAATTTCCTTTGAGCCACTGAGGTTTTATGCACTAACAATAGCCCCCATCATTAGTGAGCGTTGGGAATATGGCCAAAAGAGTATTTTCCACCCAAGTTTAAGTACACTCTTAAATCACATCCACAAAATTTAAAAAGCCAAAAGTCTCATCTATCCGTTCAAAATCTCAATTAGGGTTAGAGATAAAACCGTTATTTAAAAAATTAAAGTTTTATTACCTTTACTCCCTCAATTAAAAAACTCACAATTTCCGATTTTAAATTTAAAAAATCAATATTTTATATTAGGTTTTACAAATCATCGCTAGAGATGACAGTCTTCGATCACATTAGGTCTCCCTCCTAACTTAAATATTCTTACTGATCACATCTCAACTATTGACGAAACTTATTTTCTCCAATAAAAATGAAATCATCTTCGTCTAAGTGTCTTTATCTTGGATAAAGACAACTTCGTCTGAGACTTTTAATAGTCATGTTCGTATCGAATGAAGACAAAATAATTTTTGTCTAAGACGACGACAATCCAATGAAAATGATTTCGTTTTCGTTGGATGAAATATGTTTCATCGATGGTTAAAATGTGATTGGCAGGGATAGTTAAGTTGGGAGAGAGAGCCAAAACAACCAGAGTTAGCGAAGTTCGTAGTCTCCAGTGTTAATTTGTAAACACTAAAAGGGAAATATTAATTTTTCAAATTATGAGTGTGAAAAGTGAGATTTTCAAATCGAGGAAGATAAGAATAATAAAATTTTAGTTTTTTAAATTTATTAATAAATAACAATTTTATTTTTTATCTTAATTAAAATTTTATGTTATTTATTTTTTACCTTAATTAAGATTTTAAATAAATATGGGAGACTTTTGAATTTTCAAACCTACGGTTGTAACTTTAAGAACATACCTAAATTTGAGTGGGAAATAGACTTTTGGCCTTGGGAATATTATCAAATTGTATTCTTACAGTTGTATGTTCTTTGTCAACAGTTGAAAATTAGCGGTTGAGGGATTTTTTGTCATTAAATCATACCTTAGGGGTAAAAATGTCATTAAAGTTTAATTTGCTCTTGCTGGATATATATTATAAAAACTTTATATTGCAGCAAAGGAGTAACATATTACATTATAATAAGAAGTAATTATCACAAATACAAAATGTTACATCAAATTCAAATAAAATCACTTATTTTGGGATAATAATATTAATGGTTCACGTTACTTGTCTCTTGCATGCATGCAACGTGACTCTTAGTGGTGTCCAATTCCACCACCCCCACCACCGAATCCACCACCTCCACCCCCTCCAATCCCTCCGCCAAATCCTCCACCTTTTCCGAATCCACCACCAGAGCCTGCCCCAACACCCCCACCAAATCCACCACCTTTTCCACCTCCACCACCACCACCAATACCCCCTCCACCGCCTTTACCAATGCCACCTCCCAATCCACCTCCCTTACCAAAACCTCCACCAGCACCACCACCTATGCCACCTCCTTTTCCAAATCGTCCACCTTTTCCGAATCCACCACCAGAGCCTGCCCCAACACCCCCGCCAAACCCACCACCTTTTCCACCTCCCCCACCACCACCAATACCCCCTCCACCGCCTTTACCAATGCCACCTCCCAATCCACCTCCCTTACCAAAACCTCCACCAGCACCACCACCTATGCCACCTCCTTTTCCAAATCCTCCACCTTTTCCGAATCCACCACCAGAGCCTGCCCCAACACCCCCACCAAATCCACCACCTTTTCCACCTCCCCCACCACCACCAATACCCCCTCCACCGCCTTTACCAATGCCACCTCCCTTACCAAAACCTCCACCAGCACCACCACCTATGCCACCTCCTTTTCCAAATCCTCCACCAGCGCTACCACCTTTACCAAATCCTCCACCAGCACCACCACCTTTGCCAATCCCTCCACCTATGCCACTACCTTTTCCTATTCCTCCACCTATGCCACCACCAGTGCCTCCACCAAATCCACCACCTTTGCCGCCCCCGGCACCAATGCCTCCTCCCTTACCGAATCCCCCACCGGCACCACCACCAACGCCACCACCCTTTCCTCCACCGGCACCACCTCCAAATCCTCCACCGCCACCTGCTCCACCACCACCACCACCTCCTAATCCTCCGCCTCCTCCAGCTCCACCACCAAAGCCCCCACCGCCACCAGCTCCACCACCAAAGCCCCCCCCAGCCCCACCGCCAGCACCTCCACCTCCACCTCCACCAAAGCCACCACCGAATCCTCCTCCCTTGCCTAAACCAATTGACGTTTTCTCCTCATCCTCCTTACTTTCACCCACTATATTCCTCGCAACCACGCTCCCCACTAAAGCACAAAGGCAAAACAAAGATAACAACGCAACTTTCCTAGTTCCACGCACCATTTTCATATACAACATACAAAGAGAGTGAACTCTGAGTTGATGAAAACTTCTAAACCCGACGAGCTTTTATAAGCCCTTTTATTGAATTAATTTTTCACAACTGCTAACTGCCCACTGTCCATTTCATAAATGCTCCTATAGTTAAGGCTACTCTTTTTTCTCTTTTTTACATTCCAAAGCTAAATTACAATCAGTTTCATTGAGGCAGATCTGACAGTACCGAAACCCATTTAAATGCACCGACATGAGTTATAATTTGTTCTTTGTTTTATATAGTTTAGAGGAGTGGGTGAAACTGCTTAGCTTCATAAGCATTAGTGTTTATTTATTTGTACAAGGTATTGTGTAAACCAATAGCTAAGAAACTTGGCACAATTAAAGATTCAACTCGGAAAAACGATTGTGCAGCCTTGTTTGCACAACTTCCATGTGCGTGGTAGATGAAGAATTTATTGCATGATGTAGAAAAATCTTTTCTCTTTTACAAAACATTATCTCCTTCATCAAACATACAATTAATGGGGTTAGAACGTAGCGCAATTGTTATATATACAACAAACATGTGGCGTTGCCTGTTTGTGATAATCTTCCAAGTCACCATCGAAATCGATAGTTTTCGAATCCATATGCTACTTACTAGTGCCGACGTTTTAATGGTGACATAGGCCTGGTTAGCTGGATTCGTACACTAAATAATTCATTAATACATATAAAATATTGGTAAGATGGACATATATTAAGAAATTTAAATATTAGTTAGATAGACGGTTGGGAAATTGGTTTTCTCAAACTTAAATGATGGAAACCTGCCATTTCATCAAACCTTGGGTGGGAAATAATTATTTCAACGTATTGGCTGTGAATGTTGAGGCTAGGGTTGGGTTCAAACTGAGTCTGTTCGAGTTTGAGTTTGAATTCAGCTCGAATAAGCCCAAAATGAGTCAGCCTTATATAAGCTCAAGTGAGCTCGAGCCAACATTTTCGAGCTTGAGCTATTTGTCAAATTTAGTAATTAAAAATTTTGATACAAAACGATATCGTTTTAACCGATATGTATTAAAACGATATAGTTTTGATAATGAGTTAATTAAAAGCTCAAACTTGAAGCGAGCTGCACCAAATTTGAGTTTAGCTTTTATGAGCTCGATGAGCTTGAGCTCAACTCAGTTCGAATCTACCTTTAGTTGAGGCTGCATTGGTAAAAACTGGAGTTAACAATAGCCATTTTCTTTCACTGGGCTGAGTGGCATCCAATAGAATAGCAAAGTTGATTTGGGCTTAAAAGCCCTTTTGCTTTGTCATCTCCTTAGATGAGGTTTTATGTGGGTAGCAATTACTTGCAAAGTGATATCTCTTTACCATTTGTTCATGTGATGAACCTAAAGCCCAGAATACCCATTGGAGCATTGGTCTTCTGCCTTCAATTTTTTTCATTTCTGTTTCATGATTTAACTTGGGTGGTTATTTTTTGTAAGGCGAAAATAACTGTATGAAAGAAAATTTTGGTTTAATAGATGTTCTATTTTGAGCTTTCTTTATTTGATATTATTTCTAGTTACAGAGAAATAGACACATATTTGGTTTATTTAATAATTATACAGAGTTGCCTAATAGGTATTATACACATAGTTTCATACGTGTCTCTTCGGAGATATCCGATAAAATTAGAACGATACATTTAGTTTCATATGTTCTTATTCTTTCAAAAAGTAGCATATACACTTGGCACATTTTTTTTAACCGTGACTATTACCTATGGTAATAAAGTTTAACCAATTATTTGTTTAGCTCTAGTAAAAAAAAACTTGTTGGAAGTCGTCCTTCTACTGCCAAATTTTTGCGGGTGAATATTCTGCCAACAGGACTACACAAGATTAGAGGTATAATCTTGTGAGAGAAATAATGATGAATTAAATATTTTTAAATGATTCGACCTGCTGTTTGGGAGCTTACATAAATTGTTATGTTATTGATTTCACTGGGAAAAATCCGACATTGTAATGGTACTAGATACAAGAATTGTCATCCTTTTGCTTATGTACAATCTTGGTTAGAGATAAAGTTTCGGAGCTATCAAAACTTCAAATTAACTGTTAAAAATGCAATTTTCGCAAAGAGGTGGGGACTGTCAAGGTGTATTTTTAAGGTTGATGAGTAAGAATTGTCCTTGGGAGCTGAAATTGTCTGTTCTCTGGAAGGGCAGTTGGTCAGCTAGGATGGACGGAAAGATGCTGCAAAGAAGGGAGCTGTCTTTTACTAACATGTGTTTCATTTTGCAGATTATTTCCTTAAGGATTAATGCCGGCATTCTGATGGTTGTGGTGATGTGCTTCTTTGATTCTGTTGAAGATTTTTATTGGAACCTGCAGAAAGAGCAATCGTCCCACAAGCCGTCAGACTTCACTCAGTTAGATTTGGTCTTTTTGCAGTCTGCTCAGTCCAGATTTTCCTGCAAACAGGCTCTGCATAGGCTGGAAAATTTTTGCATAATTTCTTTCCAGATGGGCAAGGCAATCTGCATTTCCCAACACTGCTGTTCCTGCCTCCCTAGCCTGATTTTACTCCCCTGCCAAGTTTGCTGCAGTTGCCTCTGCTGCATCTTCAAAATTTTCTCCAGAACCTGCCTCTGGATGATCCCCTTTGGTTGGCGCTTAAAGTTTCTTTCTCACCTTGATGCTGCCTCTGCCAAGTCTCTGGTCTTCCGGACTCCTCAGGCGACAGTCTCTAGTTTTCCCTTTTGCATATGTGCTTCTGCAGGGTGATGCTTAGTTGCTGCAGTATCCTGCTGGCGGGTGTCCTTGCCTCTTGTTGTAGTTCCTAGATGATCCTCAGCCTGGATTATTCCTGTACAGGATGACTCTCCATCTGTTTGCTCCTGTCTCCAGTCCTCCCTTTTTGCTGCAAAATTCTGCGGGTTGCTGCAGATTCCTTTCCTGCAGATTGCCCCTGGCTCCAGTTCTCCCATCCAACTATGGATGGATACCTTGGCACAGCAAATCTCTTTTTACTTGGGCTTTTGTTTCCTTCTGAGAAATATGTTTTGTATAGAGAATTCTCTTCGGACAAGTCTGCATGCTCACTGCTTTGTAAAGTTTGAGATGTATAAGTTAAACAATACAGTTGAATTAATTTGCCAAGAGTCATTTTACTCTATTCCCAGACGAATGAATTTTTATGTCTTCTAGGTCGATATGCATATAGTTGCTAGTCGTTTATTTAGTGCAAACTCCTGTACATTTTGTTAAGGGAAATTCGACCACAAAATAAATTCATATATTAAATTTAATGGCAAAGTATAGTGCAATTTTACTATATACTTTGATCATAGACAGCAAAATAAACTTACATACAAAATTTTATGGCAAAGTATTGTTTAATGCTACAAGATATTTTGATGATAGGTTTCATAAAGTCAAAAAAATAAGGCCAAAGGACTTATTTCCACCCAAAATATGTTGTTTGCCTAAATTTTCACCCCTTAATTTTGAAAATCTCATACGTTTACCCATAAGGGGTCAACTCTATTAGTTTCAAGGATAAAATCATTATTTTATCTATAATAATAAAAATAAACTAAAATTTAATTTTTTTTTTCTCTTCTAAATCTTAAAAACTAAAAGTTTTTATCTAGGTTAAGTTTTAAAAAAGGACATTTTCCCCTAAGATTTAGTTTTCAATCTCTGGTGTTAAATTCGATGTCATCGTCAATGACAAAGAATCTTTAACGCATCACCATACTCCCACAGTCTCTTTCTCTTCCTCTGGAACTTCAACCAATGAAGATCTTACCTAAGAAGACATAGATGAAAATTTTTCTTCATTTGGGAAGATGACATCTTCTTCTAAACTCACCATTCCTTATGTGACGCACAAATCGTCTGGAGGAAATACTTGTGACCCATAAGGAAAGGTGAGTTTAAATTGTACCCAAAGTCGAAAGAAACATTTGTGATGCATAAAACTATGTGTATACATTTTAAATATATAAAATAGATATAAATGATGTATCACATATGATTGAATGATTTTAAATTAAGTATAAAATAAAATCTAATCATATAATAATACATTATTTATGTACCTATTTTGTGTATTCAAAATGTGTAAATATAGTATTGCTTATCTATAAAATAAAATGTGTTATAAGTTTTTGAAAAAAAAAACAATGTTATATATACGCACTTGTGACAGATAAATTGGATATTGAATATGAATTTATTTTTAATTAAAAATTATTTAATTATATAATAATATATTTTTTATATATTTAAATTATATATAAAAAATTGTATAGAAAGATTTATTATTTAAACAAATTAATAATTTTGAGGAGAAAATATAATAGGGAAAGGAATTTGTTTGAATTGGAAACATAAACAAAATGAAATTAAAATTGTGTGTTAAAATAGGAATGAGAAAAAAAAAAGTGTCCATGATTTTGATTAGATAAAATATTCCCTGACCAATAAGAAATAGCATCTTAGAAAATAAATATAAAAGTATCAATGTCACAATCATGAAAAAGAAAGGAGGCAATGTTATCCTAAGAACATGTATCGAATACATAAGGCCAAAAGACTATTTTATTCCTAAGGTTTAGTGAAAAGGTGAAAAGATAAATTCGTATTTATTAATTTTCAAAAATTTAAATATCAACTAATCTGTTAATATTTAATATTAAGATTAAAGATAAAATTATTATTTAGCTAAAAAATAAAAAAATAAACATTTCCCCACCATAGGTTTAAAAATCAAATATCCCCCCCCCCCCCCCAAAGGTTTGAAAACTTGCCATTCTCCCTTAATTTTTTTCCTAGATTTTTTGACGAGCTTTTCCATCACAGTCTCTATCAATTTTTTCCTCCCAGCACTCTCTCCCTTACCAACGCTCCCTCTCCCTCCAAATATAGTCGATTTCCACTGTCAACAATGAACAACTTTAAAACCCACAAATGGGTTTCAACTTTAACGATGATCGATGACAGATGATGTTGGGAAGACCAAGCACGTGATGGAAAAGACATTGGGGAGATGAATCGTGTGACAATGATGCTGGGGAGACTAATTGCGCGATGAAAGAGACATCGGGGAGACGAATCACGCAATGTTATTAGGGAGATGAATTGTGCAATGACAACCCCGAGGAGACACTTCTACTTGTGGTTGAGATCCATCAACTTTCTTCTTTGGTTGCACAATTGAAGATGAATAGGGAACGTTGGCTCTGGTCGTTGGAAGAAACTAGAAAAGATTTTCAAACCCTAGAGGGGGGATGACAAATTTTCAAACCTTGATTGAAGAAAATGTTAGATTTTTAAACCTAGTGGACGAAATATAATAATTTTTAGTTTTTTTAATATTTTTAGTTAAATGATAATTTTACTTTTAATTCTAACAATAAATTTTAACAGATAAATAAATATTTGAGTTTTTGAAAAATAATAGGTGGGAATTTGTCTTGTCACCATACCTTGAGTGTTTAGCCAATATATAATGTGAAGTACAAGCCACCTTGTAAAAAATGTGAAAGTGACTTTATGCCTTCTTTAGTTGCTTTAAGTTATATTTATATTGAGTGAGGTTTTAAAAGCTCATTATTACCATAAAAAACTTCTTCATCAATCAATATTTAGTTCAAAATCCTTAAAATTTTATGTAATAAGATTGATAATCAACCCTATGAGTTAATAAAATATTAAAAATTTTAAAGTAAAAGTTTTGATTTAAATTTTTATTACTCTTATATATACTCATTCAATAAATACAGACGACCTGATTGTTAAAAAAATATATTATCAAATATCTACTTATAAAAAAGTATCATTTTGATTGCATATTTGATAATTTTATATTTTGTAGTTATTAGTAACTATTTCGTATTATATACTTTAGAATCGTTTTATGAAAAGAAAATGTTTAGTATAGTAAATAAATATATATAATTAATAAAACTATAGATACATATTTTTTAATATATTATAAGTATACAGATAAAATGTTATTATGTGATTAAATTATTTTAAAAAAAAATTAATTAGATAATTATATATTATTTGTATATCCAATTATTCGTTTATTGGGCTAATGAATAATTTGTACATCAAGATGGAGGGTTTTGATTTTTCCACGTGTCCATAGATTAGTGCAGACGGAGATCAAGAAAAAGACCTACGTTGCTTTAACACCGTCCCGTGATTCTCTTCTTCTCCACACACGCACACATCCTACCTATCTTCCCAAGTTACAAAAATAACCCACAGATGTCATAATTTCAATATTACCCTTATCAATTGCCGTGGTTATATTCATGGTCTTCTCACGCGCCATAAACAATACGTTATTTTACGTTTTATTAGAAGAGTATTACATTGTCTTATGAGGCGCCTCATGAATTAATTAGGATCAAAAGATCAATTATATTTTTGGGTTTGCTTATTATTATGTACATTATTTTATTTATGTGCTAATGCTAGCATTAATTGACTTACGTTTATCCATTATATTTAAATTTGATTATTCATAATTATTACGTTGTACAATGTATATTTTTTTATATCATTTTTAATTATTATTATTTTTTGTAAGGTCATATCAAACTGATTTACAAGCTTTACCCTAAGACTCTAGATATGATCTATATGTCTTACACAATCGTAATTTGAGATGATAAATGTAAATTATAATGTTAGATTTACAACATTAAACTTCACATTAGTGTTCTTTTTTGTTTCAATAAAATTATAAATATTTAATTTAGATATATAAATATGTATATATTTATATGTATTATCGTATAATTATATAATTTTAAATTAAAAATAAAATAATATTTAATTATACAAAAAATATATAAATATATAAATAGAGTATTATTCTAACTATATATTCTATTATTCCATGAGCGCAATAATTAAATATGTCGTAGGTTTCTTTTAAAAATTAGTTAATGATATAAATAAAATAAGCTCCTTTTATTTTCGGGCTTAAAAATGATTTGGCAAAAGAAAACGGGTAAAAGGGGAGCTGTCTAATCATAGAATTATTCGTAAAATAAAAATTTATTTGTATTTGTCCAGAAACAGCCTTTGGTCTCGGCCAAGTAAAATGACCATAATGTGGACCCCAATAACTACTCCTCCCTTCACGTCCATTTTCAGCTACAATCTAAAAGATAAAAGCAATCAGGGCAATACAGTAAATTCAGTGTCAAAACCCTATCATCTGAGTCTACGAGAGAGGCCAATAGAACTTATATATAAAAACGTTACCGACTGATAAATTGACAAATTAATGGCATTCTCGCTATTTTTCTGAAATAAGGGGGCGTTTCATATCTCCTACATGTATAAATTTAACTGACTATGCCTCTCTCTTAGTCTCTTCCCCTTCCCCTTTCTGTTGTTTTAACATCTCGATCTCTTTCTCTCTCTCTCCTTTCTTGTGATTCCTCTCAACGCCGTCTATATCAGGTTGCGCCGCCTCTCGCTCCACCGATCCTACACCAAGATCCGGTAATATTTTTCGGAAATCTGCTTCCGGATCCGTATATAAACTCTGAAGGCCCCAACCTAATACTCCTCCGATTCTCCTTGCCTGTCTCTTTCGTTTTTCATTTTAGCATTTAAAAAACATTTTAACATTTAAAAAATTTTAGTCTATTTTGTTGCTTTTTGTTTTATTTTTTAAATGTTAAAAATGCCTATAGGCTGTTTTACGTTCTTACCCTTCACGTTGACGGTGTTTACTTTTAACGGAATTAGCTAGTGTCTCTGTTCAAAGTACGAGTGACCATTCTAGATGAAACCTGATTTTACACTTTTACCCTTAAAAATAATTCAATTTTCTTCTTTCGCATTTGTTCCTAAAGAATAAACCTTGGGTTTTTTTTTCTTTGATATTCCTGCGAGACAGAAATATTTTTAAAAAGTTTAGGCTGACGTGGCATGATTTGAGATGAGTCACCACCAGCGAAGGATTTTAACACCCGGGGTGTCGAGAAAGCGAAAAGAGAGAGAAGTATTTTACTCGTTGAAGTCATCGGCTTCGGCTCAAGCCACGGCTAATGCAACACATTCCAAAGCGGTTTCCGCGGAGGCGGTTTGTTCAAATCGGTTATTAGCCGGGTACATGGCTTACGAGTTCTTAACGAAGGGCACTTTATTCGGTCAGAAATTCGATCCGATTCGAACCGAAGCTGTGGCTTTGGTGGGATCGACAGTGGAGTCGAAGAGGATGAAGGCGGAAGTAGAAGATCAGGTGAACGTGGTCAAGGAGCATAAGAGTTATGCTGAGGTGGCAAGCATACTGAAGACTCACGGGACCCACATCCCAGGGATAGTTAATCCTACTCAACTGGCTCGGTGGATCCAGATGTGATCTGTTGGGGGTTACGTGGCTAAATTCCATTGGCTAGAAAATATGGTGTCCCCGTACATGAATATTTCCATCTCTCTCTCTGGCTATGCGTCTATCGAGGTGGTGAGTGAGTCTGTCTCGTAAGCATGAGGATTGAATGGGCGGAATTGATGGAATTGGGATCTGTCTATATCTTTCATTTAGTAGTAGTGCTCTGAATGATCAATCTGTGTGTTGTTGAATACTTTTGTTCTTCACTTTTGTTTAATTGTAGGACGTCATATAGTATATCCCGGTTAAGCTACGTATTATTCTCATGTTGTTGTGTTTTATTTATATTTTGCATGCATGCATGTCGATGTTTTGGTGTTAATATTGTTCATAACATGTGTTCATACTTATTAACCAGGATAAAAGAATACTTAATCACTTTTATTGGGTTGATTGTGTTTTTTGTTCTAAAATAAACCATCGCTGATAGGAAACTGGTCTCATCAGGAAGCAGCGCTGGTCTGTTTTGCATATTGGTTTTAATTGTTGAGACATGACCACTGAGTTTAAACATGATGCGTAGAAGTAAATTTTGATGTTTTCCATTATTCCAAGTACATTTATGTGATTTATCGAGAGTTTGTTAGAGAAGTTGTTAATATGTAATTTATGTTGATATGAAAATGGCGGTGGATGGCGTGCAGAAAGGAGTCTTGTCTTGTTTTGATTTGTATGATACATCAGTGATGAAGATAATAACTAGGCAACTTGCTTTCTTTTCGGTGCCTGCATTATTTTTCTGGAAATGGGAAAACAAAGGAAGAAAAGAAAACCTTGTAAGTTTTAAAATATTTTTAACAAATAACAAGAAGTTTCTGCCAAAGAAACTTGTATGTGATGGTATCAAATCTAGTTAGATCTTGAAGATAATCAAGTCCCTTCAAATCCCTTCGAGGGACTTGATTATTGAAAAGAAAACTGTTATTAATCTGCTGGAAATAAAAGGCAATTTTTTGGAAACATTTGAGAAATGTGACATCCTTGATCCGTTAAAACTTCTCTAGGAAAAGATTGTTTGGTTAGTTAGAATTTAAAATCATGGTACTGGAATTGATCACTTGAAAGACTGTCGAAGATACAGAAATTTGTCACTCAATCAACCCACTTAAACCTTTGTGTTTCATAGAAGCCCTAACAATAGAGTTGGTGACTAAGAATTGTATGTTAATCTGAGTTTTCATGTATTAGAAGACGATCCTTGCATGGGGCACACCCACAATTTGTGTTTGGTTGTTTTTTTTTTTTGTTTTAACGAGAAAGATTATTCGAATCAGATTGTCTCTTCAAAACTAAATCAATTATATTGAATAAATAAAATTTTGAATTAAATGACCGATTTACAATCGCCACCTCGACTTGAACCTAAACCTACTCCCGTTAGAATTCTACATCTTTCATCGTTAATATCTTGTAGGAAAGGGGTGTATAGAGAGGTCTCATCAAAGGCTTTAATTATTTAGGCGTAGGAAAGTAAAGTCTGATAGGCAAGGTTTTCCTACGAAGGAAACTGTATTCGTCGAGAAAGGCAATGACGAAATTATCGAGAATATATGAAGTTTTAAGGAAATTTCCTATCTTTTTCTTTCATACTTTCAATAATTTCCGTCTCTCACAAGCCATGTCTTTTAATATACATGTGAGCAGTGAGATGCCTACAACTACAAGTATGTTTGTATTGTGTGCAATCTTTTGTTTCTTTATTGAGGACCAATGACTATTTGCCACTCAAAGGATTATTGAATCGTCAATTTTCCCACCCGAAAAAGAAAAAAATATCTTTTAATAGTGGACTTTTTTTTTCTTCCAAGTCATTTTTCCAAGTCTACTTCCTCTCTCTTTTTTATTCTTCCTCTCTTTTCCACCCACCATAGACGTCAACCTCGCGAGTAGAATCTTCATTAAAACCCAGAGAAATTTTAATTTACAGTAATGCCCATGGAAGATTATTAGCAACTATGAATGCCCAGATGATCCTTTTACTTTCGGAAGGATTAAAAGTGATGGAATAGAGAAAACTGAAACTTGGCTACGAAGTATTTCATCTGTGAGGACCCATGGAATCGTTCCAAATAACTTTCATGAATGCTGTAAAAATTCCTTGAATTTTTTTCTCTCAAAGATTTAGAATGCAACATTTATTCACTTTAGAGGTCACCGATTGTTTCTCTTAGGATTTCAAAACTAAGTTGACAAATATTGTTGGTTACATTTGAAACTAAAAATTGCAGAATCATGAATTTTGCGCTTTAGATGTTATACCATTGCAGGAGGGTGATGGCAGTTGGACGAGTTCTGTGGGAATCATGGTGGACGACTCCATTTTTAATCTCCAAGTTTTAAAAAATAATCAGTAAATAAACAAATTGTCAACATTTAAACACAAAAATCCAAACGAGCTCAATCATCGAACAAGCAACAAAAATATTTGAGGAGATAACCACAGGTAAACTCATCGAGTCGATGAGTTGAGTGAGTCGGAAGGAAAAAGAGTGGTTTGCGTTGCAGAGGAGCAGAAATTGAAATGTGAGAGAAGGCAAACCAACCGGTGCGAATTTTAATTTTTAAGTGCCAAGTAAATTACTTTCATTAGGCTTCTATAATTAAAATCAATAGAAGAAACCGGCTGATTGATGGGTGAGAAAACTGAATTTTCAAACTTAAAGGTAAGAAAATGTTTTGATAAACCTTTGGTGTTATTCCTTTGTCTAGTCTACTCCTTATCAATTCAAATTTCAGTTACATTCTTGTACTTGTTATAATTTGTGCTGTTGCTATTAAGACGAATTTTCTTATGTTAATTCATCGATCTAACAACAATCAAAGAGATGAAAATGATGAATATTTTCATTTTTTTGTTGAACCAAGATGGTTTATTTTTATTTGACAAAATTGCTCTAGTGGGATGACGGACAACGGAAGAATAAGATAGTGTGAAGGTCACATGACGATTTTATCTCCTAAAACTAAAAATCCTGCATGTGTTTAGAAATGGGTTAAGCCTGAGGTGAAAATAAGTCTTTTGGCCTGAAACTATGAATGCATAGATTGAATATCGACCATGTTAATAGCATAAAACATCGCACACAATTGGCTGCTGTGTAACCAACATTCAATCCATAAAAATAGAAGCGTCAACGGCTTAAGTTGCGTGACAAAATTTTTCATTAATTATGGCAGATTGAAAGGCATTGATTTTTTATCACGACTTTAAACGCTTTTCATTAATTCAATTCCATGACGTAAAAACTGGAGAAACACATGTAGGATTATAATTTTATTTTCATAATGACCACAGCTGGAAGTAATTAAATATGCATAAACTTGTGTATTATTTGTGACTAGGTGGGGGAGAGAATATGGTTGCTAGATTACCCTTTGTTGAAAGGGGAAAACCACTTGTTTGACTAGATCGATTATCAAATCCAGTCATCTCAGGTCGCTCAGGAGTCAACGACGTGCTTGAGAAACTAGTGTTAGAGGAGTTAGCCATCTTAGACGCTAGTCAAGTGGCTCTGATACCAAGTAAATCTTCCAGATCGAAGAAACAAAAAAAACTTTCAGATTGGAGAAATCAAACACCAAGAAAATTGAAACTGAAATGCATCAAACTTTTTTTCTTAACAAAAATCAGGTACAGAATTGTTTTTATACAGTAACCACTGACAGCCTGGCAATAACCGTCAAACAAATCACAACCCTACATCTGATCACAGTATAACACAAAATCGATGACTTATCTGCATGATGAAACTTTCGGGGATGCAAAGATGAGCAGCTGTGACGGTGAAAGTATGAGAAACAGTGAAGGGAAGAGGAGCAGTTCACTTTTCTTGAACATTCACAAATGACAGTCACAAGAAACAAGAATCAGATATTTCTTGTTTAATGAATTTTTAATTGAAACGGTGTGTTTCATCTTTCCATCAAAACGCATCTGCTGTATTTTTTGTCTTCTTTTCCTTTGTTTATTCGTTGCAAGCCTACAATAGCATGCTGCTATCTTGGCTTGAGGGAGGATGTTGAGGTTACAAAGGAAAACGGTGCGTTTTGATGGAAAGATGAAACACACCGTTTCAATTAAAAATTCATTAAACAAGAAATATCTAATTCTTGTTTCTTGTGACTGTCATTTGTGAATGTTTAAGAAAAGTGAACTGCTCCTCTTCCCTTCACTGTTTCTCATACTTTCACCGTCACAGCTGCTCATCTTTGCATCCCCGAAAGTTTCATCATGCAGATAAGTCATCGATTTTGTGTTGTACTGTGATCAGATGTAGGGTTGTGATTTGTTTGACGGTTATTGTCAGGCTGTCAGTGGTTACTGTATAAAAACAATTCTGTACCTGATTTTTGTTAAGAAAAAAGGTTTGATACATTTCAGTTTCAATTTTCTTGGTGTTTGATTTCTCCAATCTGAAAGTTTTTTTTGTTTCTTCAATCTGGAAGATTTACTCCCTTTCAAAACTAAATTAGTAACACAAAATAGATAAAATCTTAAATTTAGGTAAAATAGGTTTAAAACGAAGATGACCAGGGAGAGAAAACTGAGTGATCGAGAGGGAGAGAGAACATGATTAAAGATGATGAAGCCTGTCATCTCCAATAACAGAAAAAATCCTAAAAAAAAAAAAAAAAATCAATTTTTAAACTTTGAGAAAAATAAAATAAATTTTTAAAATAAAAAGAGAGAGAAAATATGATAAAATTTTAATATTTTTATGTTTAACTCAAACTAACAATTATAATAAAAAGATGAATATTTAAATTTTTGAAATTTTACGGATAAAATTTTAGAGATACACTAAACTTTGGGTGGGAGTAAGTCTTTTGGCTGGCTTTTTATATCTCCATAATATTAATTATACGGAGCTTATTGATAGGCTTGTCCTTCAAAGGTTAGATTTTTACACCTAAATTCAGACCCCAAAAAAAAAAAAAAAAAAAAAAAAAAAAAAAAGGGGGTAATATTGAGTGCTTTCGAGACCAAAGGGGGGAAGTTGCTTTGACAATGTATTGGGGGTTACATGTTATTAAGCCTTTCTTTCCACACAATTGCCAAACGCAGGACTAATCTTCCACAACACTGCTCATTACCATAGAAATTGGCATGTTAACATCAATCAAGTTCCCTACTTTTATTTTAAATCATACTCATTCACTCATTTAAGTTTCTTATACATGATTTAACAAGTCTTTCTAAGAAATAAGAATATCCCAAAACAAAGAAACCGATGATCGAAATGAAACACTCCCTCCTCCTGCTAGTCCTTTTTGATAGCAACCGATCTTGCTTTCAAATTCAGAAAGATTGACCTGAAGAAAGTTCACAGGTACATAAAATATGTGTTGCAATGAAAGATAATCATGCACGATTACATTAAGAGTGATTAACAGATAGTTGCCGCATGTCATTATAAGAAAAAGGGGAAAAGATGTGCAGCAACGCAATAGATGCAAGTAGGCTTATAATCAAATATATCAATTTCATCAATCAGATTTGTGTTATTAATCATTAATATGCCCGGGAAAACTAATGTATATAATTCCAGTAAAAGAAACCAATTAACATGTGTTGATATGGAGCAGAATTGAGTAGAGAAGAACGAAATCTAAGCAGGACGTAGAATACGCACCAGCATGAAGCAACAAAGCTAATAAATAAGACACGGAACTGCAGCGGGACATATCGGTGGTTTATCCAACCAATAATAGGTGAAATCTGCAAGTCATAAGCGTCATAACATGTTATTAAATTTGCATGCCAAAAATGAATTGCTTTGTATAATTGTATGTGATACAAGAGACTCTGGTCTGTAATTTTGTACCTTCCATGCAGTAAATTGAACAGAAGGGTAGTCCTTTCTAACTTTATTCTTGACTAAACCCCATGGCCTTCCTGCAATATGGATAAGAACTTTTAATATACAAACAAGTCGTTGATTACATTAACAAGATTACATTAACAAAATTTAATGGGCTGTTTTCAAGAATTAAGTTACATTCATCCAACATCCTAGGACATGAGGCAGTACCATTTACAGAGCATGACAGGATATAGAGAACTTTGGTCTAAGTGTCAGCAGGACAAAAATGAAATAAAGCCCTACAAACTAAATGTTACGTATTTGGAAAACAAGAGAGATTTGGCTATCCGATGACAATGGCAGAGAAATCCATGAACTGTTAAGTCTATTCAGAGTAGAAGATAATAATTTGATTCTCTATTGTTGGTCATTAAACCACAAACAAAAATAGCAAGTAAAGGGCATTTGTCTCAAACTTTTCAGCAAATCTGAGCATCAGATTCTCGTACACAAGTGATCTCACTCATGAATGTCTTTGTCCCATCTTAGAAGATGAAACACATTACTAAAACAGTTGAAGTAATGATTTCTTTTCGGCAAACATTTTGTCAGGTTTTTCATATCAAAAATGTTCGTGGGTTCTGCCATTTGGATAATAGTTTTCCAACAAAAAAAGAAAAATTTTCAGAGAACAAAGCCATATGCAAAGAACCAAACATTTTCTTATCTTCGAATGGGAAAATGTAAAGCTACCTTATGTTACACTTACTAGTCCTTACATTTCTTTTTTTTCCTTGTTTTGAGATTCTAAGTTCTGAACTTATTAGTAAGCAGGATTGCAGTTTTAGATTTGAAAGCTAAAGAAAACTTCTGTTAATTCAGTTTAGCAAAATCTGGTTGACCATTGACCATAGATAGTTTGCAATCAAATGATTCAATCTGTTACCTAAATTCGAATTGCAATGAGGACCCGCTAAATGAGTACGAAACAACCAAATCGAATGTGAAAATCCTAAACCATTTTTCAGAAGAAGACCCTGAAAACAAAACTTTGGGCCTTCTAATTTTGTAACTATTAAAGATCTAAACTTGTGAAGCTAATCATTTCTCAATCTATGATTGGTAAGAAGAAAACATTGCTGATGCATATTCATCTTTTGTTGGCCTTCATAGAACATACTCAACTGAACTGTGTTTGAAATAAAATTTTGGCTAAGTTCAAAACTAGAAACAAATGGTCCTTAGGACTTTTTAAAACTTGCAGTCAAGGAAATTGGATTAACTTCCACCACAACTACAAAAATGGCTAACTTTTTTTTTCTTTGTAAATAGCTAAGTGGAAATAGGGAAAGTCAACAATTTCAGTTATTATGAATTTCAGAACAAATGACCTGGTTCACTTGTTCATAAATAGACTTCAGAAATCAATCCACAACCAGAAAATAAGTCAAAACAAAAACCAATTACAACAACAGAAAAAATGAGAAGAACAGCAACAACTAAATAGCATATGCATAGATACAACAGATGGATTGTTGTAAGATCACAAACAACAAAACATTGACGCCAACATCCCTACTAAAAGCAAAGCTCATTCAGTAAACAGAATGAAAATAGAATCTGTTACACTTAGGTAATCAAAATTTGTAGATACAGAAGCAATGATAAACACATTAAAGATGAAACATATTATGACAAGAAATATATTTCCATAAGCACATACCTTCAACGAACAAGCCATAATACATCATGAAAAGGAAGTTGTTCCAGGGAGAAATAGTTACTTGCTCCAATAACACCTAATTAGTCAGAATTTTAGTTTCAGAACTTGATTTAGATAATTGCTGAAAGACATATAATAGAGACTTGTACAAAAAGACAATATCGAACACTGAAAAGCACATGAATTAGGCATGGACAAGTTTAGATTATCAAACAGAGGAAAATACCTTTTTGGCAACAGTTTTGTTATCCTTCTTTCCCTTGAAAAGAATATCCAACAATTTGTGAAAGAAATGCCCAAATGGTCCTCCATATGCAAATCCATAAAACTGCAAAACAATTTTTGATCAACACTCAATGAAGATCATTATCAAATCTAACCCTCACAGTTACAACAAACTCAACGAATCAAAAGGATCAGAAAATTAAACTTCCTTCTTTTTCTTGAAGGAAAAACAAAGGGTAAACAAAATCAATGTACCATAAGGAGTAACATTCGTCTCAGTTGAAGCTTCTTGATCCCAGAAATCTTCTGGGCAACTGCATCGCTACATCCAGCTAAAATACCAGCTGTAATAGCCTGAAATCCAACAAAAGTCAATTTTCAATCCCGTTAAAAACCGCCACACTGGAAGATATAAAACGACAAACTTCAAATCAAACCCCCCATGAATATGAAAATAAATATTGACAGAAAGAAGAAAAAAAAGGGTATTGATGAGGATCAAGAATAGAAAAAAACCTTGGTCCTCAGTGGGTGTGCTTGGAGTTGAATAAGATATTTTCTCCAGGCTTCTTTAGCAACAACAGACATGGTTGGTTAAAGGAGCGAGAAGCGCCAGCAAACTTCCTCACACAAAAAGGAAAATTCAAAGTACCCTTTTTCTCCGAAAATTTGGAAAGGCCAAATCTTTGTAGAGAAAGAAAGAAAAAATTGGAAGGGGAGAGTCAGAAATGTTGAGAAGGCATCGTATGCGTCTTTAAATGTCCAGTTTCTTTCACATTGATTTTCTGCGATATACGTACGTGATGTCGTAAATATTTTTATAATAATTTAATTGTAATAATAAGTCATTATTTTCCAATTATTATAATATTTATGGTTAAAAAATTACTGTTTCTCTATGAAATTCTCTTAATTTATTAATAGATTATTAATTTTAAAGTTTTCGAAAAAATTGAAAGAAAAAAAATTAATTATTTAAATCAAACAAAGAAAAACACAATTTTAATTATTAAAAGCATTTAAATTCCAATTTCAAAGTTGACCATCAATTGTGGCTTGTGAAACACATTCTTTCTAGAAAACCAGCTCAACTCCCTAGTCAACCCTTTCTTTTCCGAATTTCAAATACACCCCTCACGTTTACTGAACTAGTCCATAATTTTGGTTAAAAACAAACTATATGATAACTTTTATGTATAAATACTAATGTATTAACAAGTAATTATGTGTTGTTTTATCTTTAATTTTTAATTATTCAATCACATGATAACACATCATTATTTGTACATACAAATTTTATACATAACGAACAATACTTTGTATATATACTTTTAGTATATAATTTGGATACATAAATAATATATCATCATACAATTGAGTATTATTTTATCTTTAATTTAAAATGATAATCATATAATGACACATTATCTGTATATCTAAATTATGTAATAAAAATATACACGATAGTTTTATTGAATAAGAAAATAAGTGTCTTATTGAATTATCAAAGTTTTTTTTAAATCATAAAATTGTGTAATAAAAGATAAATATTAGTTTTTTTAAATGTAGGAGGAAAACAAAAATTAGGGTATACTATTTGGTTACCATAATAAAGTTTTTTATTATGTTATTTATTTGAGTAATGTTATGATATTTATAATGAGTATTAATTTAGATATTAATGATGATATATTATCTTGTAATTGTGTATTAAATTCAAAATACCCTAATTAAATGGTGACATTGGCTTATAAGGGCGTAGATGTTTTATTGCGAAATCTATAGATCTCTTGGTAATTTTAGTAAAAATCAAGGGGCATTGAGAAGCCTCTTCAACAACCAACGCTGTGTACTTTCTTTTTAAGTAGTTTTGAAGATATCTAGGAAATTTAATTTATTTTTTTAATAATATATTTCAAGGTTATTTTCAAAATTAAAAAATAATAAGGATTCAGTCTTTGTTTGGTCAAAGTACTTGTTCAACAAATAATATTATAATTAATAATGGAAGCATAGAAACAAGAATAATGGGTTAGTTGGGATAACGGTTCAAGTGTGAAAGCAGAATCGTCAGCATTTTCTTCTCCTCTTCGAGGAAAGTGACATATGGACTTCGATATTGAAGTGGAATACATGCAGAAACCTGAAAGGATTATCCGTTGGAAACCCCGCCGTGGATTGCTATAGGTCTGATGACAATGGCTTTAAGCCTTCGTGAAAGCAGCGTGTGTGTGTGTGTGTGTGTGTATATATATATACACACATGCATGATCTGCTACTTACGGAGCTTGGAAGGAGGCATCGGTTGTTGCGGGGGAGGAGCTGCTGATGGCCCAGTCCAACCTGTGAACACTGTTAGCAAAAACATAAGTACAGTCATAAACTCTATTGATTTTGTTTCAATTCAATCAAATACAGGAGATTTTAACACACTGTAATTTATAGATTAGAAATTTAGATAAATTTGTTTGTGCTATTCTGTAGAAAAAATTAACATAAAATTATCAATCTTTAGAGCAAACCTACCTTCCTTCCCAGATTAAATAAAAAATGCGATATGCAGAGGCACCTTTGGCAAAGAGAGCAAGGCTTACAACAGTAGTGAATGCAGCAATAGCTACAAAAATCACCTGCCAACCCGATTTCTTCTCTAGTTTTCTTCAAACGCATGAGAGCATCCACCCCATTGAACAAATTGGTAAACACAATACCCCTGATTTATTCAAAACGAGATTACAATATTTACAAGTATTATACTATATTAATTTTTTTAAGTAATAGATCAAACTTTATTTTTTCAATTAAGAAAATTAATTTTTTTATTGAAAAGATTCAACTTATATTATGTCACACAAAAATATGTTTAACAAAAATATGTACATTCACGTTAGTTACCATGTCAACGTTTTCATTGGAAAAATTTATATTTGAATCCAACTGATACATCAATACACTCAATAAAAAATAGTTTAAATTTAATAGAAAAATAAAAAAAATAGATATTTTTAATTAAAAAATTAGAAAGTTTGACCATTTTATTTTAAAAAAAAACAAAGTTAAATCTTTTTATTGGAAAAAAAAAAAAAAAAGAACCAAAGCAAAAACTTTGAGGGTTATCGTTGCATGCTCTCACATCTTTCACATGCAACGTTTATGCAATTCTGCCAGCCTGCAATTTCATTTGGATTGTATAACCAGAATAACATTAACCATTTTAGGGAAAACTTACATGTATATATCCAAGTCGTCTCCACGGTCACCTAATTCGGTAGGCTATTTGTGTTAGGTTTTCGTTAAAGAAAAAAAAAAAATTCTATTTAGTTTTTTCTTCAAATCTACTAATAAAAGTTCTATCAAGATGCGTGTCTATGTATGTTTGTGCGAGATGATGGGGATCATATTTGACCAGCTGGGTAGATAATGTGATCAAGGTTAAAAACGACAGGTAATAGAGAGTAAAATCAAATACATAATTTAATTTCACCGGAATCATCGTTCCTTGATGTTCATCTTGTACATTATTCTTTGTTTTTACAGCCGGCTCGATCACCCAGAAAATCTGGAAAGCAACTTAAATTATCGGCTGTGCCGTCCTATCTCAATGTCTGTTGTAGATATTCCCTGTAACATCCTTTATAACATTAATTTTAATTGTAATGGTTATGGCCTGCAAATAGAGTCTGTCATACGACAGAATTTGGACAATTATCATAAGCTATTAATTTAACACAGTTAACACAATGGGCAAAGCTGGGTTGAGTCAGGCCTTGTTTGGGCCTACATATATGTTTCTAATTAACGGTGTCAAAAACACATCCCCCATTTCTTGGTGTAATATTGTTTAGTTGACACAAAAAAAAACAGTTGATGAATTGAATTGAAATTAAATTTTCTTATGTGTCCGAAATATGATGTACTTTGAGGTTTAATAATTCATTCCCACAAGCTAGCAGCCTGGTGCCTAATTATGGTGTTTTGAGGTCAGAGATGAATGATTCCAAATAAATAACTTGAATGAAATTGAAAATATGTAAGTGGGTCAAGTGGATTATCGCCTCTGGGTTAATTAATTTGTAAGTAAATTTGATTGTGAGGAAAATAATGGGAGAATTGATGAGAACAAGAATATGATTGATTAATATCGAATATTCTTTAACCAATTTCTGATTCCTCTACTCTTTCAATCTTTAATTAAAATGCGTGATTGAATTGAAGCACATTACATCATAGAATCCCAAACATATAATCATTTTTCATGGCTATATTTATGATGTCACTCTTGATTTATAACCCACTCAAAGAGGTTTGATTATGGATTAATCTACATCATAGAATCCCAACAGTATAGAATAACAAGTTACTTATTTTATAGTTAAAAATCAATGACAATTTTGCATTTGTGTACAAATAGATGTTGTAATTTGTAAACCCTGTCTTGCCCTATTGAAATTGAGGTATTATTCTTGTGTTATGTGATTTTCATTGTGTAATATGGCGATGTTAGGTGTCTTTCTTGTGACATCAAAATGTTTATTGTATTGCCTGACTACCCTGTTAGCTTAGGGATGGGTGCATTCATCTCTTGCAAACGCTATTCATGCTTACACAGTGTTGTGATGTGAAGGTCAGTCAAATGGAAGATTACACTTGGCATGCCAACCTCAGGCAAATCCAAGTACTTCCATATTGGACCAAGTTTCTTCGGTTGGTCCAATTGCCTTGTTTGATTTTTCCAGGATAAGATATACGTAGTTGACTTAATTTTACATCAAGAAACAGTTGATACTATCATATTGTCTCCAATAATATTTCATGCTTCTCCAATGAAAATTACTCTTTATGCAAATAGCATGTGCCGAGTGGATACATTTAATGGCTTCTTATTACAGTCTTACGTGATAATTAATTCTAGAATCACAAAGAGAACCTAACAGAGTTTCTTCTATTCAATTCTTCTCTGATTAGTGCTCATCCTTGAAGGCGTAAAGGCAGCACATTCATCTGTAATTAAAATAAATCATTTTTACTTTGAAACAATTGAAATGAATATTCAGCACAATACTTTGAGGTGTGTGGCTCCTGAGAAGCCCTAATCGAAATGAAACAATTGTTTCTTCCATATATTCCAACAAACCCACCAACTCCAACTCCCCACTCCTCTCACCTATTTCATGTACGTCGTGGCAGCATATTCATCACGTCAACTTAGTATATTTTGGGATTCCATATGCTATACAAAAATATAAAAAAATGTACATTTCCTGCCCCTTATTTATAGTCCAAGCTTCTCTATCTTTACGAAAGTATTCTCTGATACTTTCACATACTGATTCTATGTTTAAAGAATACCATTTCAAATAATTGGGTGAACATTCCAAATCTCTCATGATGACCGGTATTAAATGTTTAACTTAAATTTGTATGCCATTACATCACATCTAACTGTAGAAATGGCCACCATGAGGCTTGTTATTATTACTTTGAATTTTCTGAAATCAGATCTTGGAGAGAGCTTAGTGTTTTGTGTTGCACCCGTCATTTTCTTTTTCTTGATATTGATTAGTGTCTGTATCTCTATTATTGGTTTATAAAGCCTCCACTGAGGTATCTACAGATGAGTGGTCTTGGCTTTTCCTTATTAGTCTTAATATTAATGCATTTCAAAGGTTTTCCATGTTGCAAGTATTTAGTCAAACACATAATCAATAAGTTTAATTCAAAACACTCAAGGAATGGACAATGAAAAATATATAGAGAAGAAAAGCAACAGAAGATTCATATAGTTCAACAATATGCTTGCATCCATAGGGTGTAATACACAATATTTTTCTTTACTAAAACAAGAGACAATTATCATGTATCGTCTCTCTACTTAAGAACTAACCATAACTTGTTAATAAAATATTTACAAAAACCCAATAATCATTTATTTATAGTAGTACCCTAATTCCAGGATTTTAGGAATTCGAAGTCCTTAAGGAATAGAAAATCCAAATACTGTGTATTCATTAAAAAAAATAAAAAAAATAGGGTAATAATTTATCCTCATCCAAAGTGAAAAAGAATCATAAGAAACTAGGATTTACATCCTATTATGAAAATACTCCTAATCTTACATTCCCCCACTTGAAACTTGTTTTTCTTCTATTATGAACCATACCCTAAAGTTGTCACCTGTACTCGTATTACCAATCATCAAGTAACACTAAGCTCTAAAGAAGTCTTGCATCAAATGAACCCCTTCTTTGTAAAAGGCGTTGTTAACATATCGGCTAAATTGTCGTCAATGTGAATCTTTCTACAACAAGATCTGACCATCTTCTACTACTTCATGTACAGATTGATACTTTGTGTCTCAATATGGTTTTTTTTTTTTTTGAGAGACTACTTCCTCCTCCATAATAGTTTTCCATTGACTAGCATCTTTGAACTTGCAAGCTTCTTGATATGAACAAGGCTTTCACCATTCTATATGCAGGCATAACATGTCACATATTTATAGTACTCTAATCTTAGGACTTTAGGAACCCAAAGTTGTTAAGGAACTAAATAAATGTGTATTCATACAAGAAATTAATGTATGTAAATACTAAACAGGACAATTTATTTTAATCCTGCATGAAAAAAAGAATCCTAAGAGATAATGATTCACATCCCATTAAATAGGGCTAATATCCAATTAGTAAAGGACTCCGAATCTAACATCCCACTCAAATAAATACTTTTTTTATTTGTCAATAGGTTGAACCACTAAAGATGGGAAATATAAATTTGCTTCTACTTTATTAAACGCCAAACTTATAGTCAAACAATGCTCTCCTATGACCAGCAGGTTATCTTGTCCAATGTATTGAGTACTTAAACAACTTTAGTGAAGGAATCTTCATCTTTTTTTGTTATTAGTTTGTGGCTAATATGAACTCATATTCCTTGGCTCCTAAGAAGTCGGTCCACTAGGGCCATTACAATGTTTAATCAAATGCAAGCATATAATTCAATTAATAGAAGCATAAGATGTAATTCCATCAATGGGATTTTCACGCCTTACTAGCTCGAAGAGTTACAGCGTTTGCAGTTCCTTTAATGACTGATTCCTAAAGTGATTGTTGTCTTATTGATTAGAATTATTGTAAAAGTTGTGAACGGAATAATATGTCTAATTATGCTCTCTTAATGTGATATACTTCACATGGCTGTAGAAATAATGCCACTATTACATATAAACGACTAGATGAATCAATCATGAAGCAAGTTAATTAATCGAGGGTTTTAATCAATATTGAGACATTAATTTCCTAAGATTGTATTTTCAGTTTCCTAATTTTGAAAGCTCCTCAAAATGCAAATTTTAGGTTACACAGATATTAGTCTGAATATTATTGTACTAACAAATGAAGTAGTAGTGATTCCTTTCTTTTGGGATGAAGAATATATCTAGATTAGGACATTATAACAGTGCTTTCGTTAATTGACTAGGAATAAATATATCTAGATTAGGACATCACATCTCTCTCTCACACAGTCAAAAACTCACAAACAAACACGGATTCATGTCTGCCTCTATAAACTTATTGACGGTTCACATGCATTCCTGTCTTGTCCATACGTAGCTTTCAGTTTTGGTCGCACTAAAATTCACTTAACTAAGGATTAAATGGACCATGAGAAAGACAAACATTTTCATCAAGAAGATTAGTATAGCAACAACCTAGCTGACATGTTTATCAAGCCTTTGCTTATTAAGAAGTTTAAGTATTGCTTTAACTTAATTAGTTGATATACAATGTTAGCATTTGTCCTCATGGGCTCTTGTAAAAGAGGTGGAAAATTATGTTGAAAATTGAAGATTGTTTTTCTTTGTATTTTCAAATTCATATTAAGGTAACCTGAATTTCACAAGGGGTCATTTCACCTGATTCCATTATCATTGGTCACTTTGTCTTGTCACTTCTCCCCTATTGTTATTTACTTTGTTTAGTCTCTCCTTATTTGCACATTTAATTCAGTACTTTAAATCAATGTTTGTTATTGGACATTATTTTGCCCCAGTATAATTTTGTAACTTGCACAATGAGTATCAATAGAGAGAGAGACTTTTGGAGGTGGATATAGCGTTTTGCATTTTTTTTTTTCTTAAAGAATTTGTTAATCCATTCTTTCCTTCTAACTTGTAATCTTCTCCCCGTAATAGTGCAAATTTCTTCATTTATTATCTACATTTTTTCTCCTATTGAGTTTGTTAATTTCATTCTCGTTTGATTTCAACAGAAAGAAATACCTTCGCCATATATACATTGTATTTCTTGGGTTACTACCGCACTTTATGCTGTTTTTTCCCACGGGTAATCATACTCAATTCCAATACAAATTTATTAAAATCAAAAGAAAGGTAACTGGGTGATCAACTGGTTGATTTGTCATGCACTTCTTCATATCTTTCTATCACTTCCATTATAGAATCTTAAATCATTTTCAGTGAGACTACTGGATAAGAAATACACGATTAACGGTATCCTTCCCACTCCTAACATAATGGAAATTATAAACAAATTAAGTAATTGATTCATTGCTGTTAGATCTCTCATTTCACTACTCATTAATTACTTTATGACATCTCTTCCCTCTCTGTCTTATAAATAAGTATATTTCTATTACGAGGAATTCTTTATAGCCCACCACATCATATCGCTAATTATCAACATACATATTGCGTAACTGGGATTGGTAGAGCAGGCAATTTAAATGCCCATCATGAATAAATTAATATTTCTGTGCTATGATATTTGGAAGGAACGAATTGAACAAATTAAAAGAATGAGCTAAACTTTGCACTCTCGATGGAGCATTTAGGTCAAAAAATATTATTTTGAACCAAGGATATTAATCTATTTAGACAAACATACAGAGGAGATATGCTTTTAATCAATGTATTTTGTTATATTAACCTTTTACAAGGAAAAAATAAAGTTAGGTATGACACTCCTATTATCAATACATTTAATCAGTATTATTAGATAATTATCTTTTTTTCCTATTTAAGTGATGGACCTTTGTTTTTTTCCTATGAAATGACCAAAATTTTTTAATTTATATTAACATGAATTTTTGTATTTAATTCAAAATGATGATCGGAATAATTCTTGACCAACCCATTCACACTTAAATAAACTAATTAACATAATTAAATATAAAAATTCAAGCAAAATTTAGCTACTATCAAAAACAATATAAAAAAATTCAAACTTTCTAAAAAAATCCCTGTAATTAAAAACAAAATAACAAATTAATTCTGGTTGGGTTTTGCTTAATCTAGAATCATTTTGTTTAGGGATAATAACACTTGGAGATAACTAACTATCACCAATATTCTATTAAATAAACCAATTTTTGTATTTAGTTTTCTATTGAAAAAATTAAACTTTCATTTTTTCTTTATAGAATAAACCAATCTATCAGTATTTTCCGATGAAATATATCAAATAAAAATAGTTAGAATTGTTTGTTTTGTTATTTTAGAAACAAAGTGATTAGTTTAATATATTTGATATGAAATAAATGAAGTTTAATCTCTTTATTAATAGAAAAATCTGAAAGTTTGATTTTTTTTATTAAAAAAATTTAAAATTTTGATTCCTTTGATTAAAAAGGAAAAGCTTGCCCCTTTTAATAGAAAAGAAAAAGTTATAATTCAATATCTTACAATGATGTTATCCTTTTTGTTTATTTTAAGTGTGTTTTATGATTTTTATAAAAATAAATTTAGATAAAGTGAATCGTTTGAATTTTTTGTGGGTTACAAATATCTATGTTAGCATACAAATTATTCATGTCATTACATAAATTGTCCATATCAGTACATCAAAATGAGTACATCAATGTTTTTTGTCTAAAAAAAAACTATTATATCATTTTTATTATCATAGTAAGAATTCAAACAATAATTTTATACTTTCAATTAAAAAATAAAAATTGGGTTTATTTAAAAGAAAAATTAAAATATTAGATCACTTTATAATAAAAAATATATATCAATTTAATTAAAAAAAAGGTGACAATTCAATATATCCTTATATTGTTATCTTATAAAGGAAAAATAAAAATAAAGAAAAGAAGTAGATCTAGTTGTATCTTTTAGCACTGTACTTTGAATACCTAACCCTCAAACAAGACTTATTTGTCTTGTTATATAAACTTTCCTAAACTTATTTAACTAAACACGGCAATTATAATAAAGTTTTGAGTGTATAATTAGATATATAAATAATATTTTATTATTTAATTATATAATTTTAAATTAAAAATAAAGAATTATCTAATTATATAATAATATATTATTTATATATATAATTGTATAATCAAAACTATATACATGTAACATTTTTAGTGTATATATACACACACATGTACATAATAAGTTTTACATCCTTCATTTATAATTTTTTTTAATGTAACAATATATTTTATATACTTGAATATTAAAAAAATGAACTTAGTTCTAGAAATTATAGTGGTGAATTGTGCTTAATTATGTATTTAAAAATAATCCAACATAATTAATTGATACAATTTAAAGTTACATTTCAATAATTATTTTCATTCATTTCAACCTAATTCTAAAGCCCCTCATATAAGGGAGTTGTAACAACCCACTTTAACTATTATAAATAAGATTTCTTTTTTAATTTCATATATTCTTTTATTAGAAAACATAAATTTTAAAAAATAAATTTAAATAATATTTTTTAAATTAAAAAAATATATTATTGATAAAATCTTAAAATAATACATGGTTTAAGCTAGCTCGAATTGAAGCTCAAGTTATGGTTGCTCAATCAACTCAATTCAATCAAACTAATTATCAGATTCAAACTAATTTAGTTCAAATCTATCCGAAACCACTACTACTAAAGATCAAACACAATCACATAATCAAATTAAACTTCCTAATATATTTACAGCTCATTTACAACTCAACAATCAGACATCAATGATGTAACGGAGGGCATTCTCCCTTTAAATATAGCACATTTACGATAGTCAATAGTGGAATTCTTAATTTGATAATGCAGTTTCGAATTTGCTATATCTAATCATACTACGGAAAATTAGTATGTTTACGGAGAATAAATGTATACGTACAAGAATTTTCAGCTTAGTTGTGTCTGATAGACTGATAATCAAGTGCTTCTCCATCAAAGACCCACTTCCTGCCTGAATTCTAACAATAATATAATAGCCCTATCGTGCGCTACAGAGAGAACTAGGAAGAAAATTGAAATTTGACATCCACTAGCCAATGTCCTTCACCTTTTATGATACATATAAATTAATTAATTATAATGGAATACACACAATTAAGTGACATTAAACGTTAAAGAAATCACAAAAGGCTAGAGGATACAGAACGAAACTAGGATATAAGGCACCGCCATTAATTAAAAAAAGAACCAAAAAGTCAGATTTGAGCATTAGTGGGATACGCATTACTTCATTTTTTTGCTGAAAAAAAGTACAGTTCAATGAAAGGTAACATAGAAAGGCCTTCACATACTTGCATGAATTCTCGTTGTTCTCTGCCTTGGAGAAAAGTGATTTCAGTGGTTAACTGAGGAATCTTGGACTTATAGACTAGTTTTAATTATATGCATATTTAAATTATGTGCTTAAGAAGTTTAACATACAAATTGTCAAGATAAATGATCTGCCAGTTATGAAAGGAAATAAATGTAGAATCATAAAGTGTGCAAAAAATGAGATTGTGAGAGAGTTTATATTGAAATGTCTCTTATGCTAGTATTATTAGAAGTTTAATATATGCACAGGACCTATAAGGTTTTTAAAATTGAGATTTTCAATCGATATCTCTCAAATCTAGACCGTGATCATTGGTTTATAACTAACAAAGTGATGAAATACTCACAAAAAATCAAAGTTATTATAGTTGTGGATATGATATAAAATTCACTTCTGAATATATTAGTATATTGACAAAGACGGTTTATATCCTAAAAAAATATTAAGTAGTTATTAGTAACCTCCTTAACTATGTATATTCAATTTGTAGTTTGTTATAAGACAATTTTTTAGGTTGTGTGGTCGGAAGATTACATTTTTGAACTACTTGTTGATTTGCTATGATGATAGTGCAATTGTATTCTTTACTAAGAATAATAAAACCTCTAGTAATCATGACACATAAATCTTACAATTAAGAATCTAATAAAGAATAAAGACATTATAATAGAATACATAAATAGAAAGTTGATATAGATTAAGTCCTTAACTAAAGGACTAAAACTTGTAGGACTTAAAATTATATTGAAAACATGACAGTGTTTAGAGTCTTTTGATGGTTAGTTGAAGTTTTATAACTTGTTGACTTAATGACATTTCTTTTATGATTAAATTGACATTTTTTCTTGATCATGATTGTTTTAATATACTAATTTGTGTGTATATATATATATAGAGAGAGAGAGAGAGACATACAGTTATAATATAACATATATCTCAAGACTCCGGTTTTCTCTTAAATATGATAGTTATATATATATATATATATATATATTTTTTTATTTATTTATTTATTTATTTATGATATTTCGAGAAAAGGCTAAATCATATAGGCTTCACTGAAAGTTATTAGCTTGATTAAAACTAAGAGATTTTTTCCATTTTTCTTTAAAAATATAAAGATTAAAAAAAATCATAAAAATACATTAGCAAAGAAATAACATTGTTTAGGATCACTTGATGATGTGTTATTCATACCACACTTCCAAATCACATATCCTTATTAATTTGATTATTTGTAATCAAAATTATGGACAATCTTATGTTGATAGAAAACATTAGTAGTGTTTTGGTTAGTTGTTGGCAATTATATTAATTGGATCGGTGATTGTTGTGTTACTTTTTGGCTATTTTCTTTAATAGTTGTCACTTTAAAGTGAAATTGTTGATTACTTGGAGTCAAATATTATTTTTCTTTTCTTAAAAAAAAAAAATTAATATTGTCTAAGTGGGAGAATGTTAAAAAAAATTTTAATATGGATTAACATTAATTATAATTTTGTTTCAATGAAAACTTATGGATGAGCTTAGAGAGATTATAACAGTTTAATATAGACTTTAATGTTTATTGAATCTTTGATAAGGTTTAACAATCTACTATATATTGGTTAGATTTCTTTTATGAACCTTATACAATAATTTTACTTAGTAGAAATCGTCATTCAAACGGTTTTAATGGAGGAAGACTACTCACTTTAATACAAGTAAAATTTGATAGCTTTATGGATTTGAAATATATAACTCAATCAACTTTTCCTATAACCTTATAAATTTTTAATTCAGTATTTTATAACTAGCAAGATTCTATAGCTAGTATCCATTTTGTGTTTTAAAAATATTTTTTTACCTGAACATCTCTTATAATTCTAATTATGTCTAGGCTTATCATAAATTTGTATGTTCCTAATTACGATTCTTTTCCCCCTTTTTGGCCCTCTTTTCTTTGGGGTTAAACCACACTAATTTTCTAGTGTATGCTGAACAAAGACACCATCTTATTTTATATTAGACTATTGAAATGATTTTTTTTTTTCACTTGTAACATTTATAATAGAAATTCTTGATCATTGGCCAATCGCAAATCTGATGATATAAAACGATGAGTTTTCCAATAAGAATAATCACCTCTAACTCATCTACCTGTTTGTTGAATATATATAGATGACATACATGTACAGTTTACTTAATTTAGCCAGTTGATCATAGGCAGATAAATTAACAGTATGCCACATATAAATCAACTCTGAATTAATTTTGTTTCTCCAAAAGGACTAATTGACACTTAAATCGCATTTAAAACTGTCAAAGTTTATTTAATTACAAGTAAACAATTTAGATAAAGTAATCTCTTTCTAATTTTAGATTTTTTTTTTTTTTTACTTGTTAGCAGAAGGAGAAGAATACTTCATGATGGGTAGTTCCAGAAATAATTAGGAAGGTGTACTTAAATAATATAATAATTTTCAAATTTGTGATAGGGGTACGATTAAAAGTAGATTAATTTATAAATTAATAAAAAATATAATTAAGAAACACCGAAAATTAATTATGGAGCTTGGTCTTATCCCTTCCAAGTATTATGGGTTGTACTTCTAATTATCTAAAAGATGCCCTAAGTACATTCCCATGAGATTCCTTTGCCACCACCTTAAGCAAGAATAAAAGAGACCCTTTTAAACCCATAAATTGTCCCTTCACTCAAAACATATCTTCTTCAAAGTTCTGAGCCTTTGACTCGATGTTTCATTCAATTTAAAGGACAGACTTTTTATGCAGCTTCTTCAAAGATCCCTAGGGTTGTTTAATTTGCTGTTCTTCTTATTGTTTATTCTTTTTAGTTTTTTTTTCAATAGGGTTCAATGATCCCTACAAGATCCCACTTAGCAAATGATATAATGTGGAGTCTTTTGTCTTAGTGGGAGAACACAAAAAGGGTCCATATATTCTTCCTACGTCATGCACACTCAAATGAAAAAGTATTGACAAACTTGGCTCCCTCTTCCACATTTTTATTCATCAAAAATGCCCACTAGAACCACTGATGTTGTCTCCTATTTACACTGTACAAAACAACTTGTTCACAGTCGACTCAGCTCCTCCACAGCCCCTCTCCTCCTCCTTGGCAACTCACTGCATATTCTGGCAAAGAATCTATACACGTGTTTCCACGCACAGATAGAAATTAAAGACTCCCCACTTCACAAACTCTGATGTAACCCTAATTCCGCATATTAGTTATTAATCTCCTTTATTACTCGGCTGGGCTCCTATTTATTACTTCAGATAAGAAAGGTTTAATGGGTCCAAATATTAAACTATTGAAAAGGAAAAGCATATAGTGACTGGGCACGTAATAATTTAAACAAGTCAGTATTGAATAATGTACATTTTCTGAATTAGTTCATTGTTTATGAGAAAGTAAAACGCACTTACATAAAATGAAGTTGATCGTACTGTTATTTTGCTGTGAATTGTGGAAGATGAGTTAGCAGTGCAGAAGAAGCAATAAGAATGGGGACCGGGACCTGCTTGAGGTTCCAACTTAAACTTGATTTATTAGCCAATGTTTCTGCGAGTGCTTTTTCCACTCCATTATGTTAACCTAATATTTTTTCTTTATATGGAATATTCACTGAGTGGATACCTTACATCAAAGCTAATCCATTTTTATGTGTTTAATACGGAGAGAAGATCTGGGAATGAAAAGAACAGACACTTTCATACTTAATTAACAGCTAAACCAGTATGGTGATTTCTAAAATTTATATTTAAATTGACTTATGGCATTTTAACATCTAGATCATGATGCCTTTTCAAATAATCTCTCTTGCCACAAAAATGTTAGGTATGATTCAGAACCTTAAATTTTCTAACCTGAGATTACTTGTGAAGTGTTCCAATTATCGAGTGACAATAATGAAAATAACAAAAATCCCATATCTTCCTTTGCATGGCCAATTACTGGCCATATAAAAATTTGTGAAAAGTTAAAACATATATAGCTAAATAACAAAAGCTCCATTATTTGTTATATAATCAGAAAGATGCTAAATCTAAGAGGGGGTACCCAGCTTGATCTCCAACACATATAGCTACAAGCTTGCTTTCTTTCATATATAGTCATTCACCAATCTGGTCAACGAGTTGGATAAATATGAAGCATCATAAACTAATTTTAAAAAAATAAAACAAACTAACCTCTAAATTCATTGGAGTTTTCTTGCTTTAAGTCTACTCAAGAAATGGAAGGCTGATAACCATGTAATTAACATATGAAAAATGGTATTTTGAAATACTTTACTTATCTTGCTGCTGGCTATTTTTGATTCGTAGCTAATTTATTAATAAAATGTGATCAGTTTTAACCATGATTCAGACCGCAACATTATTATGCAATATTAATTCCCACAAAGCCCCCTGATTTTATTTACTAGTTTGTTTTGAATGTGCGTCTTTAGGAATAATTTTTTTTTAACGTGATAAGGCTTGTTTAAATTCTGATTATCTATATAATTTATTATTTCATAAATAATTTAGTTAAACATTATAACTAAGCTATATATAATTAAGTCAATGCATATCTGATTTTTTCTTTTCCCACCTTCTTAATTAGAAGCCGTCATTCAAATTTGCCAAATACTTTAGAAGGCATCTTCAAAAATAATCGATTAATTTTCCATATGATAAATGAACTTTACGAAGTTTTCTAAAATCTTACGTGTTACATATTGCTCGAATTCCTAGCAAAAATATATAATTGTTTTTAGTGTTTCTGCTTTATCAAGTCAAAGTTCTATAAATTTAGGGTGCGATAAAAACTTCGGTGGTGATGTTGAGAAGTTTTATTTCAAAACGTGTCCCTTTAATTTTTTTTTTTAAAATTTTATCTTAATCTTTGAAAATTGTTTGTTTTTTTATATTTATAAAATAATTGGTGGGTTTGGTGACTTTGCTTTGGCATGAATGGAAAATATAAATGTAATGTGACTAAGGGATCATTATAACATAATGTATTAATTTATTTGCTATTTCTTAATCACCATAATGGAAACCATATTTAAAATATTTTTTAACTCGAACAAATTCAAAATTCCAAATAAGAGAGCACTACTTGGAATCATCATGCTTTAATTGCATGTTGCATGACAAATGTATTATCATTAGTCATCTTACATATTAATTAAAGGATTTACTTTTAAATTATATTTTATTAAATCTAATCAATATTAAAATTATAAACTTAATGTTTGATACAATGAAACCAACATATTTACTAAAATAATTAAAGAATATTTTTCAGGTTGTAATTTGATTGTTTCATCAAGAGTTGGTTTATTTCATTTAATTAATTAAAATAAATTAAAATTCTAAGAAAAATCTAGATTAATCATTTATCTAATGTAGCTCATATCTCAAGCATATTTTCAAGCTGCATTAATTTGAGAATACCAAATCTTCTGTTTATATTTTTCTAGGTTTATATTAATTGTTTTAAACAATAAAAAAAAATTCTTTAAGTGAAAATAAATCATGTCAAGGCAAATCCCTCTACGTATTTTATATTTTTTTTTGTGTAATATAAGTTTCGATTTTATATTTATATATTACTCACTTATATTATATTTACTAGATGTAAGAATTTAGTCTCCAATAATTTTAAATAATCAAAAAACTTTGTTTAAGTGAAGATAAATCATGTTAAGGCAAATCCCTTATGAATTTGATTTTTTTTGTTTTATTATGTTGCTCAATTGAACAAGAAATCCTAAGTATAGCGAAAAAACAAAAATAGAAAAGCAAAAGTATAAAGAGAAAAAAGAGAGTGAGAGAGAGAGAAGAGAGAGAGAGAGAGAGAAGTTCACATATAAGAACTCTAACATATAATCGATTTTCTATTTTTATTTCACAAAATTAATGTCTAATAATTGTGATTTTAATTTAATTTTGTAAATGCTATTCTCTATTATTTGCCTTAATGGATGGAGGCAAAATGGCAAATGATACGTAAGGAAGAAAAATAAATAAAAACAAAATATTTATATAAAGCTAGAAGCAAAGTCTCTTCACTTCTCTACACGTTTCTCTCTCTTTAGCTCTATATATATAAATATCTATAAACCCTCTCGTCTTCATTCATTTCTCCTTCTCCACTCTTTTACGGCTAGCTTCACCAAGCTGCTTCTCCCCCTTCTCAAAACCAACAACAATGGTGAAATTCTCAAAGGAGCTCGAAGCTCAACTCATCCCCGAATGGAAAGACGCCTTTGTTAACTACTGGCAACTCAAAAAACACATCAAGAAGATCAAGCTCGCTAGAAAAAATTACAAACCCCATGACCACCTCAGCTCTGACTTCGGTCGCTCTATTTTCGACCCCATTCGGTTCGTTGCCAACAAATTCTCAAGCAACCTCTTCGGTCAAGACAACAAAGCCAGTATCATTCAGGTAACTTATTGTGCATGCATTAATCTGCAGTATCTTTTAGATATGCAAACCGGCGATATCGAGGAAGCTTTTGGAAAATCTACTCTGAGCATATGTTTAACTGTTTATGTAAATCGGTCGATTTTGTGATAGCAAAATGACATCGTTTTATGCCTCCTTTCTGCTTTTGAGTTTCCGTATGTACCACCGTACCAGAATACTCTTTTTTTTTCTATCTGGTTGAGTTTTGCTTTTGTTGCTGTAATGCAAAAGAATGTTTTCACTTTGCCACCGTTCGATCAAATGGGTCCCAACTGTAACTGTAAATCACCCATCACAAGATTAAATAAGTTGGTTCAAACTCATAGGATAAATGCCAAACCCAAACTATATGCAGATACACATCCCCATCTATATATGTCAATTAATTAATTACTTTCTTATAAATACAATTTATTCCAAAGTTTAAGCTTCTTTTCATGATTAAAATATAACTATTTATGTTAAGAATGGCTTCGTAGTTTGTGATGAAAGCAAATGAAACGGTTTACAGACAATTGTTTATCATGAAACGATCGTGACTTGTAACAAAAAAGGAAAGGCGACCCACGTTTACGAAAAATCAATGAAAAAGAACGTTAAATGATGGAGTAGTTTGTTATTGTTGAACTAATTTTATATTTATGTAAGTATGTCTTATTCATTCATGATTTTTTCTGTTGCAGGTGAAGAGCAAAGTTATGGAGGAAGGAGATGAAGAAGTGTATCAAACTGAGCTTGCCCAATTGTTCTCCGAAGAAGATGAGGTTAATTTTCATATATAATAAATTTTTTTTTTTTGGTTCGATGTTTGAATGTAATGTCTTTATAGGGCTCTTGTGGTTATTATAGGTGAGGGCATTTTTTAAGAGATTGGATGAAGAACTGAACAAGGTGAACCAATTTTACAGTACAAAAGAGAGTGAATTTTTGGAGAGGGGAGATATTCTCAATAAACAACTAGAAATACTTGTAGACCTCAAACGAATTCTCGGAGACTGGCAACGAAAGCCTACTAATGGCATTCTTCCTCGCTCGCGGTCATCTTCTGCTCGTAACTCTGACTTTTCTGGTCAGTTTGCTCATCTTAAACTACCAAAATCAGCTCTTTTTTATAAAGAAAATAGAACAAATTATACTATGCATGACACGAAAGTTGTGTTCATTTTCATGAGATAGAGGACATCATCGTAATTTGAAAAATAGAACTTACATGACCTGGCAAGTTAACAGCTGAAGTAAAATTGTCTTTATTTTGTTACTTTGACACGTGCAACAACATACTCAATTTATTTCAACTGTCTATAATAGAGATAAAATAATATTTATTATATAATAATAATATTTTATGCGTATACAGGTCTCCCCTTTTAATAAAAGATGAACCCAACAGAACAAATGTTTGTTTTTGGTTTCATTTATAATTTAAAGCAACCAAAATTATCCCAGAAATCAGCAGAGATGTTCAGTGATAACGTAGAATACAGTAATGTTTACTTAATTTGGATACAAATTCAAAATCGATCAAGAAATTTCTCAAAAATAAAAAATTTGTTCATCCGAATAAAGACAATTAGTTGGTGCTTCATCTGTGTTCATTTCGAAGGTTAATGGATAGGCATGTAGCAAGAAACAGATTGATAAAGCGATAATAATTGACGTATAACTTTCTTCAGGTTTTTATTCTTTTTCGAACACCTGTCCATGGACAGCTTGAGAAAATTAAGTTGCGTGGAAATTTTGAATTCTGTTTTGTGATTGATTCTTGATGACACTTTCTCCTACATATGATCTGTGAATCCTCAATTAAAATCGTTATAATTTCGTAATCATTAATTAAGTTATATTATTCTTAATTTATATAAAATTAATCTTCATCTGATGCAGAAAGTCAAGCTTCGTTGAGTGATGTTCCCACTGGAACAGCACAAATGCATGATGTGATAGCGGCACTGGAGAGAAATGGAGTCAGTTTTATTAATGCTTCAACTAGATCAAAAACGAAGAAGGGCAAGCCTAAGATGGCGATGAGGATTGATATTCCGCCTGAAACACCGGCTAGAACAATTGCAGCAGTGACATCCATGTTGTGGGAAGAATTAGTCAATAACCCTAAAAAAGATGGAGCAGGAGATGTTATCAATAGAAAGAAGATTCAGTGTGCTGAGAAGA